>NW_017145399.1:388314-391440 GCF_001652005.2 Ceratina calcarata
GCATAAAAACTTTCTTTGTAGAGGATGTCAGTGCTTACAACTTCTTTATAAAAAGCTTTTCACCAATGTCAATAATTAATTGGATATTTCCTTCTATACTTTTTAGCACGTAGCTATTTATTATTAGCATTGTCCTTCCGACGTCTGATTTCTTTTTAATTATAGGAAATGCGTTTTTCTAAGGTACATAAACTTTTGAGATTGATTGTATACCAATACATCCTTAACAGCTGTATAGTTTGTAGTAGAGGTTTTAATGTTCATCAACGATAAAGTTCTGATCATCTCGCAACGTTAATGGAAAATTTGAGGTGCTCGTAATATTTATGAATCAGAGTCAAACCTCTAATCCTATATAGGAATAACGAGACGACAAAACGGTTAGCGAAGCATGGATATTGAACATTTCTATAGGAGAATATCAGCTGTACTATATATATGTATAATACTTTTCCATTTACGATGAGATCAAATAAAGTCTCGAAAGAATACGGCAATACAAACCATAAACGTTCTCATATTCTTTCCCGTCACGAAAGCGTAAACTTTGTTATCAGTATATTTTTTTAAGCCACTGCATCAATGGCACAGGCTTGGAACAAACTTAAATCTGGTTGCTTGGAAATCTGTGTTTCGCGTCGGGTGTCCCGACAATCAAAATTAACTGCGCCATTAAGTTTTACCCTCATCCATTAGGGACCCTTCCAGGCCAGCGTGACGGAGAAATCTAACGTAAGTGTTAATTGCCAGATAACTGCGTTTTTAGAATGGCACTTCACAACGGCGGAAAATCGCATAACTCTTTTGTTCTCGTTTCGCGCTCGCTTTGATGGTTCGACGTTTTACGATTCGGGACCGAGGCGGTCTTTAGTGTCTGTCTCAGCACGTCGTTAAAACGCGAAATCGTAACGATCCATGAAAAACGTGGGATCGATAGGAGGATCGAAAACGTGATCCGTCGCGGTTTATCCGGCGCATACTAATCGCGTTAGCGTTACACGAGAGCGCGTGGAATTAATATGCTCAGGATCGATCAATCTCCGAGACTTAATGTCCGCGTCATAATTTGATCCATTGCGAGGCTCTATTGAATGTTTATTCATAAACCCGCGAAGCTAGATGCCACGTTACTTATTCATGCAAAGATGAATTGATACCTGTGAATAATTTCTTTTCTTAAATCTCCTCCAAACAGTTGTATAAAACAATGAAAGAGAATATCAATTAGTTTTAGTGTTCCGATTGAGATTGAATTAATCGAGTTTCAGGTTTTAGAAAATTTGACGATTTATAACGTGTCCCGTTTACCAGAGGAGCAAACACGTGCCGGGTATTTCATCGAGTTTCCCACGAACTCGCAAAATGTAAAATGTAGAGGCGGGTACTTTGGCAACACGTTCAATTATCCAAGACATCGGCCGGAAATGCTGGCGGCGCACGGTTCCACTTAATAACAACCCAGGTACACCCGAGTTTGGTTCGTATCGTAACGCGAATCGCGAACGTGGATTGTGACATAGGGTTCGCAGCTGGTACCATTAGTAATTTCATTTCACTTCGTACGACAGTATCGGACAGACGCTTTTGATTCGCTCACGTATATTTCAAAGACGTATAATTAAGTTTTACGGCGGAATTTAATTGGTACGCGAATAGTTACAAAATTTGTGATATCATGATTTTAAGCAACTAATTTCAATTTTCTGCATTATATGATAACGATGTACCGTGTTGCAAAATTTTAATTTTCGCGGTTCGTATTAAAATTATTTAATTATTCTCTTGCACCCAAATATAAATTCTAAAGGATTTTAAACGATGCTAGTTTTAGTTCAACAACGAAGACCCACGGGAGATTAAATCGCGCATAAACGGCCAGAGCCGAGCTGCGCTCGCATCTTGAGGATAAATTCTGCGAGATAAATGAAACTGTAAATAAAAACCAACTTCGAAGCTGGTTATCCAGAATCGGTTCTATCTAGAAGAGAGGCGCATTGTAATTTACTCGGGGCGCGTTTCAGACCGGCTTCCAAAAGTGATACCGTGCCAGTCACAGTTGTTCATGCCACTGTTTCTGACCAGCGAACGGTGAAAAGCGCGTGGAAAACGAGCCAAATGGTCGTCTTCATTCGCAAGGGTGGATACAAGCATGGAATACGAAAGCGAATGAGACAAGCCATTTCCAATATCGACTTTTACTATTATTGTTTCTCAGCAGAATTACAAAATTGATATATACATAGACTGTATCATTTGATCTCTCAGGTCACCAACAGATGGGAAATAAAAGATAACAATTGGCATTTCCAATACGTTAATATAATATTAAAAAATCCTACACAATTCTGAAGATCATTTTTAATCTGTTTCAATCTTGAAAATTTAAGCGTGCACATAAGCTACGTAAATTCAATGACGTGAATGAACATTGAAGTTTCAAAGCCAGTTGATAGACGAAATCACGCCGAGAAAAGTACCTTTTGGTTCAGCCCGATATCTCAATCCGTTGCCGAGGTATAGGTTTCCAAAGTTGTGTCGTTTAAGAGCCACGCGGAATTTCGGTAAAATCTCTGCGCAGGCCTGTTTTGCTTCTGTTCTTACATTAGATTGAAAGGGTTATTTTCCTGGGACCGCATCTGGAGGTGTCTAGGAGGAATAGTGGGAGAGGTCAGTAACTGGGTCAAAGATGCGAGGGAGAGACCCGAGCTGTGCGAGAAGAACAGCTGTAGCGTCGCCAAAAAATTACGGGTGTCTTTACGAGACGATACCTCTGGAAACGGAAATTGAATTTGGGTGAACCAAACTTCATTTTAAAGAGGAGGCTTTTCTACTCGATATAGTTAAAACCTTGTTTTCTTATTGTCACTCGTTGCAAACTTATGAGCAATTACAATTCTTGGATTTCGAGTGAGTGAAACAAGTACAAAAGTTAGGATCGTGTTCGCACGAGGATATCTCCGGAACAGGAAATGATATCGAGATGAGCCAAACGGAGTTTTGAAGAGGAGACTTTTCCACTTTTAATCACAGAAGACTTATTTCATATTTAACATGTCATGAACTATTAAACTCGTATATTTTTTAATAAATATAATATATTTTTGTATGAATAAATATTGTGGTCAG
>NW_017145399.1:392749-432661 GCF_001652005.2 Ceratina calcarata
ATAATTTTTAGATGTATAATTCTCGTTTAATCACTAATGACTAAACGCTATAGTATACTATGCCTACGTAACTATTCTACAGGGATATAGCATTCCTTACAAGTTCTCAAAATCATCGCGATGCATCCACTATGTAAACTAAACAACGGGGAATTGATTTAGGAATCGATTCTTGGCGACAGTAGGGTCGAAGGCTGTGGACGACCCTCTTTTTGTAAACGACGGGAAATGGCAATTTATGCCTCGGATCTTTACGACGCCTCTTCGCGCGTGGCCAGCGAGCGGAATAAAATTCCTAATCGTAAATCTGACCAGCGAAGTCAGTTGCACAAAGCGTGCGCGCGTGGGAAAATGAAGAAAGCGAGAAGCATAAAGGGGCCGTGTGTCGAGGCAAGCACGACGTCAAATTTCGTCGTACGCTTCACAATTTTACTGGCGACTAGATAAGGGAACATGCTGCCGCTGTTCGCGACTTAAATTGCTTCTAGCGACTGCTTAACTGGTTATGAATAAAGATAAAGCGGTTTATAATATCATAATTCATCAAGTTACTCTTTATGATTGACGATTAAATAAAGATTGTGTCAATATCATTTTCGCTTTATGGAATACAAATGTATTTACAGCTTGATTTCATATAAAAACAATTGTTCAAAGAATTTTGATTCTGATTAATGCATATCGAAAACTTAATTGAGAAAAGCTTTTACGATTAATCTTAGTCGACGAAGTACTTTGTTTCACTTTAAATTGTCTTATCTCTCGTTCCCGATGAACGTTTTAATATAGAAGGAAACGGTTTCTTCGATAAACGACATCGCTCATCAATCGTTTCGAGAATACAGGTCACAGTTGGTGGGAGAGAGATCTATCTAAGTTCGTGGACTGGCGGCAAGAAAGTTTATAGCGTGACGGATAAATAGTGGTGTCAGGCGTGTATCTAAAAGTCAGAGGCTAATTACCTACGTGCTCGTACACGCGACCGCACGTGCGTACAATAAGACTGTTGATTCATATTTTAAGCACGAGCCGAATAAAGTCAAAGGCAAACGTCGAATGAGGCTAATCACGCGAAATCGGATCGGAGTATTTCATCCCGGGACAAATCCGATTCGAATGATAGGCCGTAAAAGTTCATCCCATTTACGTCTCTAACTTTATCGCGGAAAATCCACAAGAAATTTGTTTCTAACTAGATAGCTCTAGAGTACTATTGGATTCGAGTCGAATTTAGGTCAACCGGTTTAACTCATAAAAAATCTATCATAATTTTATTGAAATCGTTGCAAAATTTAAAACTCGTTTATTCCAATCATTCAAAATTAGATACTCTTGAGAATAGTAGAAAATTCGTACGTGCACGTGCGGTGTATACGATGCGAATTGCAACAAAATTACCAACGTGTGTAGAGGGTGGTTCAAGATAAGAGCTCAGGCATTGCGGGATTAAGATTATGGTATTTAATCGTGTGCCCACCGTCTTGACGTAGTTGACGGTCTCGGCGGTTGCCTCGGTGAGGGCCCTTCGTAGTCGCGATCGTCGGACCTGAGACAGCGTACGTGGGCAGAGGAGGACACCCTGGCCGCTCTGGGAACCGGAGCCAGTGCCGGAAACGGGACCACCGGTCGCCGTGGTCATCGGCGGCAGAGGTGTCGTCGGCGGCATCGTCGTCGACGACGATTTGCACCACCACGGGAACTGGGCCGTGTTCGTTAGCAGCTTGTTACTCTTTCCACACTGATAGTACTCTTAGACTCTTATATAGCAATACTTAGTAGGCACAGTGGAGAGAATGTGGTGCTTTCGGCGGTGCAGTGGTTGACGAGAACGAATGACAATTGACAAGAAACTATGCGTTCTGTTACGTGGATCACACGAGACGAGACATGGTGTATCGGCACGAGACGATCTCGGGATATCATTCGACGCTTCGATAAACGAATGATTGTTAAAAATCGATTGCGTTTAGCAAACGCATATAAATCGATTAGAAGCTTGTTTTAAAGCATGTTCTACCGAGGCATCGATTCTTCCCATCGTTTATGTACAGGGTGATCGATCTAAGTCAATGATCTACTACTACCAGTAAACTGCTCGCCGTAGGAGAACCGAACTTCGACACGCGAAGTACTCCTCTCTCGGAATCGGAAGGATGCTTCTACAGGAAAAGTTACGCGGTACCGTGAAACTTTTGTAGAAACATCCACGATTCTCGGGTACGAGGCAGATACGTAGTACTTCGAGTGACACGGTATTTATACGGTGGGAGACCTTCCAGTATTCCTCGACAGGCAGTCGCTGCTAAGAATTCGAGAATCACCCTGTGCATCTCGTGCGCATACGGATACGTGTGAAAGCGAGAGACAGAGAGACAGTATAGGAGGAACACGATCGTCACAGATTGTAGATAGACAAAAGTGGACACTAGTTTCTTTTCTAAATGTGTCTCGTTCCCCGTCAATCCTTCTACAGACCTGTCTTTCTTTACTCTTCGATCGCGAGATATGGGATCTCTGTTCGAGGGTGGAATGCTCGACAAAAGCGGTGAAGAAGTTCAATGATCCTCTACGTCATCTAAGGTTGATCGTCTACTTTAAACGCTGGACGCTCACAATTGCTACTTGCTAAACTAGACGGAAGTTCGTTTCTTGGACTCGGATGCTCGTATCGGATGGCAGATATTTCGCTACAGGAATGGTAAGTGTACTCTACGTTGTACGCAGTGGGGCGGGTCACCGAGAGTAGCGATGGCGGGGCGAACGACCGAACGAGAAGCTCGTTTCGAAGGACTTTTTATTTCACGGAACTTAACGTTGCGGAACAACGCTAATTGATGATACAAGAGCAGATGGTGTGTCGGCAGATTGATGATGTTATTCTTATGCGCGTTCTACATACGAGTCTGCCAACTACGCTTGACTATCTGCGTTCACACGCGTGCGGAGGAGTGACGCGTGTGCAACCGAGATACATCGGTGGAACAAATAACATTTAATTTTTCTTTCAAAACTTGAAATTTCTCATGCGATTTCTCTTCCATCCAATCGTTATAATGGACAATACCGGTGAAAGAGAGGCTACTGTGTCGCTCATGGACACTTGTATCGTTGTTGAACATTTCTCTGACCGATCACGGAGGATGGATTCGATTCGAGAGGAAGGTTTTCCCCTAATCTCATCCGCTTGTTAGCCCAGCTAACCGACACTGGGATCCGAAAGCTAAGCCGATTGCCCACCAGACCTCTGGGATAGCTTAATGAGCTGTACTCGACCCGCGAAGCTTCGACTACCTATTTGCTAGCAGGATTTACTAGGAGTTGATATGCAATTGATGAATTACCGCATCCATTCTCGTAATGAATCAACGAATAATAATAATCGCTAACAGACGAAGTGATCTATCAGGAATATTGTACTCAACTTCCAAAAGATTTCCTGATAAACTGTAAATGAGAGAAGTACTAGCTTCTAAACGAACGATTGACTACGATTAGATGATTTTATCCATTATCGAACTTCATGGCTATAAACTAGACGGTTTACAGGTATAGGTATACTGCCTGTTCGCTTTATAGTCTCATTGTAACTAACACCGTTCAACGGGAAGGCCATTACGGAGGAGGAAAGGGGGCGGTGGACCGCGTAAACTGGCGTGAAATATTCGGTTCGGGTGAGATTACGCTGATGCCGGTAAGATCGTCGGCTCTTCCCAATAATAGCGCAACGACCACTTCTGCTGAAATCCGCAAAACTGCAGACTTCGCTGGGAGTGGTAGCTGCTGCTCGCTGGTAGGAGGGTGACTACAATGCTTCGAGCTGCTTCGCATGCCCCTCTCGCCACGGTGAGAATCTACTTATTCAAATGCAACGGAGTCACTTTCCGCCACGTCGATCTCGTGGTTATCGAGTTAACTTTGTCCAACCACAATTGTCCGTCCTCTCGTGAACGGCTTGAAAAAGTTCCCCGAACTACAGGCTCTTGAAGTGAGTTCAACTAAGTCGAATAATATTAGGCATTTTGCGTTAAC
Source organism: Ceratina calcarata (assembly GCF_001652005.2). Taxonomy (NCBI): domain Eukaryota; kingdom Metazoa; phylum Arthropoda; class Insecta; order Hymenoptera; family Apidae; genus Ceratina; species Ceratina calcarata. The sequence goes on from NW_017145399.1 coordinate 396,779, forward strand.
ATTATTATCTCACAATTTCCTTATCTCTAATTTCGATAAACAATATCATTTCCAATATGCATTTATAATAAAAACATTGTAATAAAAATGTATGGAAAGGAACAAGTATAAAAAGTAGAATTAAGTTAATCGAATTAGAAGGTGCATCTGTAAGATGGAATATAAGATATACAGATATCGAATAAGGTAAAGAACATCGATAAACATCCATATCTATACAAAAACGAGAGATGCAAAAGTGTTTTTACAAGTTTCTTCAACATCCGAGTTCCGGGGAAAATTAGCTTTCAATATGTACAATCAAATTTATGAAGCTTCTTTAGTTATTTAAAAAGTCTATTATATATAAAAGAATTCTGCCTTTTCACGAGGCTGCGTGTTCGAAATTTATTATCGTTTTCACGATCTGTGAAAAGAAGAGAGAAGAAGGAAATACATACATTTCGATGGGGAAGTTATTTGTCGGAAACATTTTCCCATATATCTCACCGTAGCATTTATTTCTGAGTTTTTTCGTCGATTCACCGAAACGGAATGAAATTTATTGCGCTGCACCGACACCAGCGTCCGACGCGAGAATCATTTTAAGTGCATCCCGATAGATTTTTCGCGAACACGGAAGAGAATTTCCAAGAAAGCGGAGCTGAACGTGCTTAGGACGGGTTCGCGGCACGCGATGCAAGCGTAAAAACCCGTTGTCCTTGTGCTTTTAAAATCCTGGGATCCCATCTCGCTTCATTTCCCAGGAGCTGCTGCCAACGCCGACGGGAAACACGTGTACCTTAGATTTATAATGTGCTCGCGTCATTATGGCTGAGCGACACGAAATCTCGAGATTTTTCCCTCCTACGCGCATCGAATGTTCAACGATCGTCTACAATTTCGAGTTCTCTCTATACGTTTAGAAAACTTCGAACTTTTGATAAATGTGATATGTACGAGGAGTATGATTCACAGACCCGTAAATAAAGTTTTAAAAATTTGCAATTCTTATAGCATATAAATGAAAAATTACGGTGTTATCATTTATATGAATATATTTTATTATCTGTTTTGAATAATACAGTGAAAGGGAACAAAGCTGGAGTCTCAGAAAATTAATCTTTCTCCTTTAAAGTAGTTTAAGTCAATTATAAGTCAGACGCAGACAACCAGTATAAGAATTGCGTTATATTTCGCCGCGAACCAATACGTATCTCGAGATGTTATGCAGTTCCAGACCATAAATCTTGTTCACCCCAAAGACATTTCAATTTCTGTTCGCTACGGTTTCGACCAATTCCCCTCCGAGAGATAACCGAAAGAGCTGATGAGTTTCGTTCGGATTCGTTTACTCAAAACGTGACATAGTCTCGAAAAATCCCGTTTCATCCGTCATCCAAAAAAAAAAAAGAGAAAAATAGAGGGGAAAAAAATGTGGAGTCGTCCACGGAACCAGGAGAAGGTCTCAATTACCCTTCGTGTCACGATTTCATGTCGCCCGAACCTTGATTTCGCACACGACACGCGAGAGCATGATTATAATCCGTTGGCTCTTGACCAAAAATCGCGTACAAAGCCCGCCCACGCCCTCGTGTCCCCAAGTGTCCGCACGATACCGGCTGCCGTTTCGTCACACCAAGGAGAGATAATTAAACTAACAATGTCGAGATTCAGCTTCCCGCAACGCTGCTCTCCTCGCGCTACCCTTCCCTTCTTTCCCTCCTTCACTCTTTCACGTTTAATGATGGACGGGAATTCGTTACGTGCTCGTCAAGGACTGACTCTCCTAGGAATAAGCAAATTACTTACTCCTCGGGGTTCCTACATCTTTTCGTCAGATTCTTGCAACGTCGATGATTTTTCGTAGATTTGCTTTCTCCTTTTTAACTATATACAATATATATATTGAAGAATATAAAAATAATATTTTTTATAGTAAATATGGAAAATTCAGCAAACGAAATGAAATTGAGAACTGAATATCTATTCTGATTCCGCAATCATGAAAGTAATTATCTTGATTAACGAAATTAATTAAACACTGTTTGCTTGAAATACTACAATTTTCAATTTCGTAATGATTTCTCGCATGTATTTCTATATCGATTACCATATCGGCCCTAATGGTCAAGTTCTCTACGTGTTTCAAAAGCGATCGATCACACGTGCACTGACAATTTTCTACCGAGCTTTCGTGTCAAGTTTCTTATGTCAACTCTAAGTGTGCGGCACATCTGTTTCCCGAGGGAAGCGTTTCATTCTCTACGTACGGTGCCATCTGCCATCTAGTCGTTGTCAATTTAATCAACCCTTTAAGCTTCTTATCGCGCGTCGAGACTTTCCACCTCAAGCCCGTCGGTATTCCAGCACTCCTTGCTTAGGGTTGTTTCCCGAACGATGTTCCAACCCCCTGTTAGATGGCAGCACATCGACTTCCCCGATAAAGAGGAACGTGGGAAGAAATTCGAACGCGGTGGATTGAAACTTTTAAGAAAGATCCATCACAAATTTGATCGTGCAGACACTAATATTTCCAGCCATTATTTAGAAGTTCCAGAGACAAAGGTCACGAACCCTTCGCATTAAATGTTACTTTACCATTTACCTATCGTAAACTGAAACTAGTCGTGATCCTAGCGCGCGAACGATTGTTTTAGCTCCGAGTTTCTTAAAAGGTTCTATCAACAAGCCTGAGATAGTTTTCCAACACGCAAGAGTAAAGAAAGAAAGAGACGAAAAATTCACGTGCGGCCAATTCGCGCGTGCTCACACAGATACGACAAGACACAAAACAGGAGGAGATTCAGACACGAAGAGTACATAGGAGTCGCAACCAAAGTGCACGCAGAGGTTGAGTGACACGACACAGAGTGCCACGCACAGAAACACGTGCTTTGGGTATCTCCGAACATCGACGTGTGGACACGATCGGACAGATCATCAACGATACAAGCAGCAAAGACAGCGACACAGCGACGCTTAACAATCGAATGTATCTCGCTTTTCTTCCCTTGGTCGAGTACCAAGTATTCGCCGCACGATTTCGTGAAACACTCGTGCGGAAATGGAACCCGGATGCCACTGCAGAGATTTAACCCTCTACCCTTTTCGCAAATTATTGTAAAAGAGAAATCGACGAAATGTTTTAAATTATTAAATGCGATATTCCGTTCACAATATTACTGATATTATTTCATTTGATAAAAGTATATTAATAAATTTCTATCAATAATTGGAATTCAATAAAAGAAACAAATACGATATAAAACTTCCTTTTAAGAATCGAAATGTACTAACTGGACTTAAACAATCGTGTAAAAAAATTTGTAAGGAAACCAACATCCGGGTTTCCCTTCCGTACCTATGAAAGCATGATAAACGTACACAGTAGGGGGTGGGGTTGTAGAACAATTGAACGCAGGGTGGTCAATTGAGATCGCGTGCGGGCGCACGTGCTGGGTATGTGGTGGGTGACGATATAGGGAGTCGGTGCAAACGGTAAACCCTTTTGTCCGATAGCTCGGAATTGGAACCGAGGGGTGTAGATGAACGAGCTTACCTGTCGAAATTGTCGAATGCCGCCATTGATCCGCAACGAGTCCGCTGCGATGCCGGCAATTCCGTCGCCTGGCTCTCGCAACTGCCGAAGGGAGGCAGCACTCGGGGCTGTGGCCGTGTGCAGGGTGCAACAACATCCGGAGCAACAGCACGCGGAGGCTTCCGGTTGCGAGCTTTGCCGTATTATGCGCGCGCTGGGCGACGTCGTGACCAGAACCGGAGGTGGTGGCACTTGGCAGGGGCAACAGTGATGCCCACTCTTCACGCTTTCTCTGAAACGAAGGTGGTTCAAGCTTATTGACGGGAATTCAAACAGTCTGGAAATTACATTCGAACAATGCACCGTCGACGCTTAGACTAAAGCTCGTGTAATCTCATCAATCACCTTTGAACTTAAAGCTTCATTAATCACAGTTCATACAAAATTGATCTTCAATTCAAATATGATTAGACTGTAGCATTCGACGAAGTGTTCCAAAGACACACAGGAAGAGATTTCAAACACATTTGGTAAGAAAAATTCGGTAAGGTCGTTCCAATTTCTATCCAATATTAATTAGTATTGGTTGTTGTTAGGGATTAAATCGAGGGATTCAGTGGATTAAGTAGAATTGGAACTGTTGATAGCATCGTACGGAGTTTGCAGATTACAAATTGGATTCGAGAGTTTGTTCTTGTTATAGGTATATATAGACGTATAATGTGGATTCCGCAGATTAGGTTCGTTGGGTCGGACGCTAATATATTTATAAGGTGATGAAACTTAAAACGAAACACGGCTAAATATTTAACCGGATCGGAAACGCTGTTGCGAGAAATGGGGGAGAGATTACCGGAGAATGTATTCGACTGAGTATTTCTTGTTTGAAAAACAATTTGTTGAAGCTTTCCCCGACGTTCGAATCATTTCACCGAAATAAAATCAAAACCATGGGGACCATCTCATAATCGCGTGGCCCGTAACCGAAAGCACATAATTACACAACGTTCCAATTAGAATCATTATAATCTGTTCACAATGCAAGCACGAATCGATTATAACATTACATAGCAACAGTCCCGAGGTACCTTATATATGTACATTCCTACATGTACGTATATCATCTCATCGCTCGGTGAGCTACGCCGATCGGTCGAACGCATTGGCATTAATGAAATTTCGTCTAACGAACGGGAGAGGGTATTGTCAATTTCGGCATTGGGAGTTAATTATCTTATACAACCGGTAAACACGTAAATGTCAATAGTGCTCCGCCAACAATGCACGGTACCTATTACAGTGTACATACATATACCGTGCGTATACGCACGTACATGGATATAAACTTGAGCAATACCGGCGGTGCACGGAATAGCTCGAATCGAAATGGTTCCGATACGATGTCTTGTATCGATTCTGCATTTATATCGTGAAGAATTCACGCGTCGAAATCGAGTAGTCAAACTTTCACAAAACCGGTGAACATTTTAGAATCAAATATGTACGAAGTAACGCGCAGGAAGTGTATTGCGAGAAGCTAAGCAAACCAATTTGCAAGTTGCCGCTTGCGGTTGTGGTCGGTAAATATTAGCTGGCAAATAAGGAAATTAACTGATACAAACGTCAGCGAAGTTAATTAGAAACAAGACATGTGCTAATTAGGACGTGGCGAAGAAGGAAGGTGTATGTATGGATTACTTAAAACTGGTGCGAGGCCTAATTCCTCGTAAATGCCAGCTTAGGAGACAATTCTTTCGCTGACACAGAAACGTAGACAAAGATAAGAGGCTCGGACAGAAAGAAGGAGAGAAGAGGCCACCAGTCTCGATGGAAGTGAGTAACTAATTCGATTGTACTCGTGGAATGTGCTCTCTTTGTCCACACAGGCGAGTCTCCGCGAGTCTAGAGGCTCTTTGGTTCGAACACAAAGTCGATGCAAAGAGCGACCATGTCGTCTCCATATGTATCGTTAACAATAGCCTCTTATGCCGCAGAAACCAAGTATTCTATGCTCATTAGAACTATAAAGCCGAATATTAAATTTGTTTAACATCAAAATGGCGATTATTATTATATTTCCAATAATCTTTAAGATCGTGATAACACGCTATGCCTATACATATAATTTTTGCATCAAAAGAGGAAAATAAGTTCGCGACGAAGTTCGCTTATTTATCACCGGTTTCACGACCAGCCTCTGTTATATCCAAGCTCATACGTTATCTCAACGAAAATTCCATGCGTACAATTTCGACTGGTCCTTTCGAGGTGGGTTTCTCCATAAATCTTTGCCAGAAGGACATTACCACGCCCTACAACTTCGTGCATCGCGCTAAGAATAATGTCCAATGTCCAGAAACTCCATTAAACACGATTGATTTATCGTACTATAACTTGTGTTTAAGTAAAAGAACGTGTCAACAAAAATTTTATTCAATTACGATTTTTTAAACAAATTAAAACAGGATTCTACTGAATATGACCGACAGTAGCGTTTCTACGTTTTCACGTTTTAGATAACAAAGATATATTTGCTCTTATGTTAATAAAAGAGTGAAAGATATATTTGAAATTCTTTTACATCGAATGGAAGAGAGATCGACGATTTAAGACGATCTCCAATAGTTTCGAGAATAGTCGCTTTTCACGTGGAACTCAAGTACCTCTTGCGAGAAGTCGGGATCATTTCCTACAGTTGGAATCATCAAATTTTCCTTCGGACGAGTCAACGTTTCTCTCAACAAAAGGAAACTACCCTATCAGTTCCCCAAGATGAACCACCTATTTCCTTACCAATCGATTGGCATTCATCTAACTTTCCATTCGACCACGAGTATGCTAAAGGAGGAGAATTCCCGATAATCGTAATCAGAAATTTTTCGCAACGAGACACGGGGCTTATATGTTCTGTTGGATAAACAGAGAAAGTTGAAGCATCGTCGAAACATCGTCGACGATTGTCGGTTTTCCAACGATGCACTCCAGTTTCCCCTTGCGACCCTTAACATCCTCGTTGTCTACCCTCACAAGATTCGATCATCGACCCCGCCCTCGCCAAGAAAGGTATCTTGAGGCAGGAAATTCGCGCTAGATTCCGCAAGATTTCCTGAACCGCAGGCGGAAAGAAATATAGGAATTCGCCTCTCGCATGGATGATAATTTCCCGTGAAAGGACGAAATGCCGACGGAAACCTTTTCTGGACGAGCTCGATTTCGTTTGGAATCATTGACGCGCGATAGAAGACTGATTTCCTCGTCACCTTTTGGATCTCATACGCGAGACATGAGAAAAATATAAAAGCAATCGTTCCTAACAGCGTATAGATCGACCGTCAAGGAACAATCTTTCGGATTCCATCTTCATTGAATCAAGCGTTAACTTTTTCATTTATACATACAATGAGTAGTTTTCGGATTTTCCAGTTATTTTCTCGAATCGAAAGCTTCCATTCGTTTTCCTGACTTTGCGAGGAGAAAAGAAAATAAGAGGGACGCGAGAGGATTTTGCGAGATTCGTCGGCGTAAATAGAGTTTCGGACGCGTAAGGTAGCCGCCGTGAGATGTACGGCGGGATATCCACCCGAAATAGAGTGCCGGATATTTTGTGTACACACATTGGACGCTTCAAACGACTGGCCGGTGAAATTATCGCTGTTCGTAAATCCTTCAACGACTAAATGGCACTGGCTAACTATTGGCTTTTCTTCGTCAAGACTGACCACATCCACAGAACCGTAACATTAGTTTGACAGCTTTCAGTGCGTATTGATTCAACATCGAATTTCAATAATTAATTAAACTTTTAATTAGGTTGTCATTAAAAGAGGACACAATTATCTGTTTTACGCTAAAAGGAATCTACTACAATAATAACTTGGTTATAGAATAATAATTTGTTCAAAGGTATGGGCTAATTAATTCCTGGCGCACAGTAAACTAGACAGAAATTCAAAGTACACTACTTTCTATCGTGGCACACGGCACACACCCAGTCTGTTTGCTGAATTCACCCAGTAAATTACACAATCTACAACATACTGGGTATTCAGATTCTAAATTACGCGAGCGCGCTTCTACAAACTACTTTCATACGACGCAATTATAATTCGCATCAAAGAATAATAGCAATTTTAATACACAATTCCAAAAATAATTAAATGACATTTGCCTTCCATATTTTCTCAATTATATCAGAAACTATGTCAGATTTCGCGTTATGATAAAGCAAATTGAACCTGGATTGATAGGTAACAGTCAAAATATATTACGATTGGTATCATCCTCCCTTCCATCGTAATCCCGTGTCGAACTCTAGGACGGGAACTTGGAAACTTTACCAGTTATATAAATTGAAACTTCCATCCAACAGTTCCACCAATACATATTTCTCGCGCGTTATGTTAAATTAGAGTTTGCCTTCATACCCGTCGAACCGTGCAGGACTCGAGAGAATCGCGTGATTTTAATTAACGGAGAATTATACAGTTCCGTTGATACGATGAAATGACCAGTTTACCTTATGCATTTTACTCTACCTAAACGGTAAAAATTTGAATAACTGCTACTATCGCTAGTCCGAGGATTATGCGAGTAAAATTTATGTTACGTATATTGCAAGCGTATTTTAACTACATGTACAATACTCTTAAATTTCCCTTTCGTCGCGTTTGGTGCATTGTCTCATCTTTGAACTTGAACTAAGAACGAAGCAAAGACAAGTGAAAGCAAATTCGGTTTACCTCGAAACACTTCTAGCCAGATGCAGAGCCGAAGAAGGCGCCAACGAGTCCCTACGATCGCATCGACACCTGTGCTGATGAGAGGCCTGCCTGGACCGGTAGCCAGTAAGTAGAACCGTTTGCTGCAGCTGCGTTTGAGGTTGTAGCTGTAGCTGCTGTACCTCGCCATCTAGTCTGCAGTGCAGCTCGATGTCCGGTACCGATCTCGTGGTTGGATCCTCGTTGGTGCCGCTCTCCTCGGAGCCGCCGAGCCCCGACACGGACAACTGTGGCGAGGCAACCAAGAAGGTTGCCCTATCCTGTCGCGTAAGCACCGGCTTGCCCTGAGACGGTGCGGCAACTACGACCGGCGGGGGTGGCGCCCTGCTCAACAAGGCCGCCGTCTCCTCGCTCGAACCGTAATCGGTACCGTTCCCACCCTCCTGCGAGCCCACGTTCCCGTTCGTATTCATTCTTGCGACCGGGTCTTTCTATTCCCTGTCGCGTCACGTAGCCATTTCCTGTAACAGAAACATATGCACTGTTAAACCTTTATTTATCGAATCAAGCAAAGTATATCCTATAACAGGCCAGTAGTTAATTTAGGTCATATTACAAAGTAATCATTTTAAGTATTGCCAGTAAAAGTATCTAATCAAGTGTAATTATGTTTATACTTCGTAAACGTAGTTATAAAGAATGTACGTGAACTCTGACACTGCTCCCAGACACAGCTTTAGTACCTGAATCGTTACCCACGCGTTTCGAGGCGCCTTCTAATTTGAATTTATCATTCCAACGAGAACGAGATCGTATTTTAAGGCTGTCAACGTCGGTAGGGATTTCCCCTCGTTTCGAGGGATTGAAAATGTTTACTCGCCGGTCCGTGTCGCGTCTACGTTCGCCTGTCGAGCACGAAAATAACTTCCTTCACCGGTTGAAATGCAAATGCGTCAGAAACCTACCGCGATGCAGCTGTACGTTTTCAACGAATCCTCTCTCCTTTTTCTTCGTTTGTTAAAACGCTCTCCTTTAAGTCGCTCGTTACAACGCGTATTAATGCGCGCCAACGTGTACCATCGCGAATTCTCAAGACACAGGTGAAAAGCTTGACTGTGAAACGACCCTTGATTCACGACTGCCAGTCGCGCTCTCGTTATTTATTAACATTTCACTAGCATATTTTGAGATTTAATGTCGAGTGACGTTCTTAACATGTTTGATTAAACACGTATTGAATATTTTAGGCTGGTTACAAATGATCTACATAGCTTCTGTTAAAATTTGCTTTTTAGTAATATCAATAATAAGAACCAGAAACTGATTATCTAAGTGTATCAAAGAACGGACGTAATCTACGCAAGATGTAATTTTGTCTCCACGTCTAGTTTCATAAATAAGAAAATCGATTTGGATACGTCTGGAAAATGTCGTAGAAAATAATTTGCGTGCTTTCGAGAGAAAATGTGGTTTTCATTAGCATTCATTGCGAGGCATGAAATAAAGAGGACAAAGACCGCATGCGCATTCCATTTTTCCTCGATTCAATCGTATTCGATTTCGAATTTGCGTCCACGTGCGGTTAGCAATCGGCAACCGAACAAATTGCACAGGGCTTGTATCCCTCGTACGGTCTGGTTATTTCGAAAATAGCTTGCAGTTTTTCGGAATGGAAGAAGACCGGTCGGACGGTCATCCATTATTCCTCATTTACGTTTCGCAAATGGAAGACTAACGCGAATTTCATTTCTCTCAGTACCAGCCATGTAGATGATCACGTTTGACGATTCATTCATTATTTTTATTCACATCACGATTCTTTCTCCTGTTTTTAATATATCACTTATGGCTCTGAATATTGTATATTATTCAACTTTGACATTCCGCACTTTTATTATAATAATAGAAGAGATGAAACGTTTTAGAAATCGCTGGTAGTAGGAATTTTTATTGCTAGTAAATCTCTGACAATTTCATTACTTCGACAGGGAGGATCGAGTACAATTTCTCGAGTTTGGGATTTTGGTTTTCACGTTTAACTCGAGCTCGAACGTCGGTCAAGCTTGTATTTCAGCGGTTAGCTACGTGAGGAGACTGCAGGCGAGAAGACTGAATGACAGGCGGTAAATCTACGCGAACGAGTAAACGAGAGAATGGAAACGGCAAGCATCGGGGAAGGAGATTGCCACGAAGAGTTAAAAACCATTTGCTTGAGACAACAGACACGATAGATCGTCTGGCGGTCGATACATCAAGAACAAGCGAAAGTTTATATATTAACACGTACAAAGAGAATTACTCGAGCTGTGTGTCTGGTATAAATTCAGAATAAGGCGAAGCTAAATTAAAAGTGTGTAGGTAGATTCGTGTTCAAAGGGTGAAACGTAAGAGATGAAATATAATCCGAAGCTTCTGCTTCTGAAATAACATGACCAAACAGTTCTCGACTCTTCAGTCACATATTTCGTGCTCAACTATTCTCGAACTAAATGCGAGCTCTTATCCATCCGATATCACGTCTATGCACCCACACAGGACAGCGTAAACGAGTCTCTCTATAAAACTGCACACGGATCTCTTTTAAAGCCGGGGTGATGTAGACACTTTGGCCGGCGGGATAACTGGTCGAACTTCTTCCACCACCCTAAACCTGCGCCGAACAGAAATCGGATCTCTGTGGAAGCACGAAACGCTGTTTCGAACGAAGGTTTACGTGAAACTGAGCTACCGTCCTTTTCTCTCAGTTTTTTTTTTTTTGTAACTGAACAGCGAGCTTTTTCCGCGTTAGTAACGTTATTTGATTTACTCATCTCCACTATTTGCAGTTTGTTTCAACGGGAATTAATGTTCCCAGATAAAATGAAGTGGAATTGTGTTCGAGTGTTGAATTTGGAACATTCCAAAACACAGCGCGACGGCGCGCTGCGTGTAGAACGAAAAACGATTTGAGCTTTAGGTGGACGAATTCGTTGAAAGATTCAACAGACCTTTTGAACTTCGCGAAGGAATTAGCGACGCGGCCACTTTTCCACAGAATTTTGAATAACACACGAGGGTGTCTCCCCTCGTCCTTCCTGAATAATAGCAAGCTTGTTAGGAAGAATGGCTCAATTTCCGAAAGCCGGTCCTCTCAAGGCGTTACAACTTCGTATGCATAACGCGATCGATCAAATTCGCAGCTAATAAATTAGAAAAAATTTGAGTTCGTAATGGAGGGTCCCTTAATCGGAATCCTAACGCTCTAAAAGTACCCTGAATCGAATCAAAAGAACCATTAATCGTTGATTACGATCTAAACGCGGCCACAGAGCTAACAGCAAAAAACATTGAAACCCGGCTCCGACGACGAGAAGATTGTATAGACGTCGACGATAAATTAGTGGGTAAAAGCGAGGAAAGCCGCAGATCAATGTCTCGCTCGGTGATCCTCCAAACGAAGGACTCTCATTTTGGCTTTCCCTGCGACTCTAATTAATGGACAGAACCGAACGTCGTTGGAGTGCACCGTTCCGCTCGTCCTTCGTGTTTACGTGTCCCAATTCCATAATGCCTCCTGAGAGCATCATCCAAGAATATATGTACTTAGTCTTCTAGGCGAATTAAAGATAAAGCCATTTTAACGATTAATTTGTCATGCATTGCAACCGACGCTACGATACCTGAGTAGTCATAAATTTCTTGAATTTTCATTGATAGAAAGAACGATTTGCACTTGGTCAAAAGAGCGCACAGGAGCACTGAGAGTAAATGGTTCTTTGATTATTGACTGGTGAAAGTTGTGTATTTACAATTAAAAGAAAACAGACTTCAATTACGAGTAAGACTTATTTCGTTAGACACTGGGTAATTGCTACCTTCAACGCATGAATACTCTTACTTCTTGCATATCAGTGAAATAACGTTTCTAGTTATGTCATTGTGATTTCACGTGTTCGTGAACAGTTTAGTCAGAAGTCAACCTGCGTGCAGCTGAAACACGTCTCGTGCTGGTTCATTGTACATACATATATACGTACGTATGTATGATACATAACTGACAAGTTTTGCGTTACTCTACACTAGCAATTACGTGCACTGAAACAATTAAAACTTCCTATGTTACCCGTTATGAGCCGAGCTGTGCTGCAAGTCGACAGCAATCGAATACTTACGTTTATAATTTTATTCATGTTGACAGTAATGTATACGTATAAAAATAAATTTATTTGCCTGAATTGTTCGATCATAGCCGACTACTTCCACTTATTCATCTTCCTTTGAACCGGTTACTAAGCCAGTTCCTTTTTATCCCGATCAAAGAACCTCGAGGAGGCTCTCGACCTTCGACCTTCGAACGCCCACCACTAATTCAGCTGTTCAATTATTTTTTAATATTCCCCGCTCTTAAAGTTTCGTTGCATACACGCTGAAGGTGAAGGAAGTAACCGTGTGACATATTTACGCAACACGTCGCGTTACCAATGCATACGACTTCCTCGTGACGATATCGCGAACAGAAAACGATAGCTCTGACGACAGTTTCTTCGAGCTCGCTAGAAGTCCCGTCGCACAACGATAAAAGCGAAGAAACTGTTGTCGGTGTATGAGGGGCTTCTAGCATTCTTCTGTTCGCGGCAATAAGAGGAGCACATTATAGTTCCAGTGCTTCATTTTATCTTTCTTTTTCCCCTTTCCCATTGTTTAAACAGGGCCATGTTTACGACGGAAACGGATAGAATTTCTTGAAATTGGCGAATGTTTTGAGGACAATAATATGAAAATTTCTTCACCCTGACATAGAAAACTTTGCCATTTGTCGTTTGAACTTTCCATAAAACATGAAGGTGCAAGCGACGGTACTAATGAGCACGTTTCGACGAGTTTCACCTCGTTACAATTCCTAATTGGGTATCATTGGTTCACTACTTCTCCCTGTCGCCTACTTATAGTCGTATCGCGACTTCCATGAATAAAAGTTCGATAACACGACGAGTAGGTTGTAACCCATTAGCTAGCACGAGGGTGGAGTTCTCCCTTTCTCCGTTAGCACATTAAGTCGACTCAAATTAAGTCGAGCTTATCGGACTACCGTAAACTTCACACAAACTTCCTACGGTATATCGGTGATGAAGACCGTCGTTAACCTGCGCACGGAATCACGTGTCACCGCGTGTAAGGGTGAGCGAGCTAATTATTCATACCTATTGGCTCAGTAATTTTAGGCTGGATGCAAACCAGTTACTTTTCTCCCTTACGGCGTTGCTGTTATCACGTATTCGTCTTCGTTCATTTAATAGAGGTTTTAATTCTGTGATATGAAAATTGCATTTGGCAAAGTCTATTCGCCAATCGCTTAAAATTTTTCAAGTGTGAGAAACACGAACCATCTTAACAGATATTTTTCTGAATGATAACCCGTGGTAAAAGAAATAAATGGATTCGCAAACATTGCACTCGCGATAGTCAGCGTTCGATGAACCGTGCGAATCGTCGATTCCCAATCGAGCAGGTGAGAAATTTCACAGCCCTATCTAATCGAGCAGATGGAGCGCCGTTTCAGATAACAACGAGCGGCACGGGACTGCTATCAGCTGAAATTTCGCATCTGGTTCTTCATCTACGGATAGTTTACGCTCGCAGTTTGCCTTCGTTGTTATCTATCTTTCCTCGCGATTCTTCAACCTTTTTATCGGCAACCGAGCAACGCCGTTGAAAGGACTTTCTTAGTCCGATTAGCTGCCTCGTCAGAAAAGTGACTCTGACGACGAAATTAAGTTCCTGAAGTTAATTAACTACGAAACTTGGTCGCTCTTTCTACGTGCATTTCAACGTTTAAGCTTTCAGCATATCAAATTGGCTGACTAAAGTGATACACTTATAGAACCGTGTACTACGCGATTCACATTGAAGGATTAGACGGCGGTGGCCACAGACCAAATCGATATCCTTAGGTAGATTAATCGCGCGGTTGTAAACGTTCTACTAGCGGTAAAAGTAATGGCCGCGCATAGTTTATTCAGATTCAGACTATATACAAGGCCACTGGTTATGCGACTTGAACTTTACGAAACGGAATCGAATCGAGTGGGGAAGATGTACTGGCTGTGAGGTCGTTTAATGAGCCGACGAATATTCGAAGAAGAAAACGAACACGTATTTGGAGAAGCTGAGAAAATCGCGGGTAGACGATTCCGTTATCAGATTTACGCTGGGCCGGCCTCTTCGATGCGGTTTGCTCTGAATTTCAATTAGGCTCGAAATTAAATTGCAAATCTAGAGCCTCTTGGAAAGTTTAAAGGCACCCCGCAAGTAATAATATCGTCGTACGCGTCTCCTTTGATTTCCCGATTTCCGGTTCACCGATTTTCGTCAAAAAGTAGAATCTCAGATGGTTGGTACTTAAAAGTTTAAGTACTTCAGAGAGTAAACCACATTTTTATGTACTTTCCCAAATCGCCGATAATCGTACTTGACGGCTAAAAGATTTCGACAACCTATTACCTTTTTTATCGGATAACAAAATTTTCAGGCACTAGTTTCCCCGACTTCCGCCTTTACTGGGTAGAGTAACTACAGCAATCAAAGGGAATGGTTCCTAACCACCGAACTCGGTTCGCTCAAGAAACTCGAAGTTGAGAAACCTAAAACTCTGACTTACTTTTTTACGTTCGAGATTTATTTCTTGACTCAATGAAATAAATTTTTACGTGTGTTTTGCGAGATTTGTTATCGCCATGAAAGAGCTGTAAGTGCCGCTGCGAATTTCGTTCGACGGTAATTTGTTGCGGCTCCCTCGCCGCGTTTTACCCGCGGGTTCGATGAGCCCGAGATACAAACCAACAGTTTAACGAGCTTTAACGTGACAAGTACCGCGTTTCCGTTTCCAGAATATTTCGCTGCCAATTGTGTTACTCGACGAGCAGATTGCGGCGAATTAATTAAAACGATTTTAATTACAGTTCCTGACGAGACAAATTGTTAACAGTCACGTAAATGTTTGTGTCCTGATAAATAAAATCTGTAATTGATTGATCTATATTACTCTATATCGATACTTGAATCGATTCCAATTTACGAAAACAACTTGATTTAATAAAGGAATCGAACCAAGTACGTATGTTCTGAATTATCTTGAGACCAATTCCATTAGATGGCCAATACGATATGAATAATGGCACTCGAGTTACAGTCTTCTAAAGTTCTCTATTCCCAATTTATATACATTTCTGTCAAAACGAGGTAAATGCTAGGGGCTAACATGGGAATCATAATTTTTCTAGGTCAGGAATCGTGTCTAAAACGCAGAGTATCGCCGAAGTATAAATACCAATCAAGGCAAGCGATACCGCCGCACATTTCTCACAAACAGCGTTCGCGGTCGCAACAGGAGAGCGCGCTTTCAATATTTCTCAATTCAGTTTCACCCCTCTCCCTGCATGCATCCGCTGTACAATCGTTCCGCGAGGCAAACTTCCTATTATAATAAAGCGAGTTGATACGGTCAAATATTTTCATACGACAGGTTCATCGCGAAGCTTTTTTCGTTCGGAACAGTAACGATGGCAGCCAAACAGAAATTTCTGTTTGCTTTTAGTACTTCCGGTCCAATAATCGGTTCCTATTTCGCGTAAAATAATACACGTAGCTCCGATCGTTTAACAGTAACGTACAGTGCCAAACAAAATATCGCTCGAAAATGTGGTTCATACGATACATCCAGCATCGATAGTACTCAAATTTGTTTTCGTATTCAATTTAAAAAACTTTTACGAGTGTTTCATAGACTGTTTTGAAAAATTAAGATTTATTCAACTCTGTTACTAAATGAATAATAATTAAATGAACTGGTCCGCTAATTATCGTTAAATCTGTGAGACATTTTCAATCCATCACTGTCTACCACTAATAAGGAGCGGTCTTCGTTTAGCTTCTAAATTAATATTAATACAAACGTCGGCGTTAATAATAATAGAAACGGACAGCTGGGTTGCTGAAAATACATTCAGTAAATGATCTTAATCGAATTAATGTCCATCAAACGTAATCGGGGATTGTCTGGCGAAGAACGGTCTGACGTACATAATGCATACGATGCGACGAATAGCCGGCTGAATTCTTGCAACAGCTACGAAGCATTGAATCTCAGTAATTAATATTTCGCCACATCTGCATATATAAACTCCTGTCAGTTATCTTCAGGATACTAAAATAACTTTGGTATCTTTAGATTTCACCGTTTCAAATCTCTTTAAATAATAAATTTACCACGGTGTACTCAATTATTGTATTTTATAATTTTGTTAATCATGTAAAAAGAAGAATTGCGAAATAAATAAGGCTATCGCGAAACTTATAATTAAAGTTTGTTTGTTCCTATTGTAATCTCCTCAATTTGTCGATTCCGTTTGAAAGGAACACGGTCGTCTTTTAATTAGAGAAGTCGACAAGATGGGACCACGATTTTAATTATCCGTCGTGCCGGTCTTTACTCTTGTTCTTCCGTTTCGATTGTCCCCGTATCGTATCAGGAAGTTTAATTAAATGTTCGTGATCGCCTTTTCCTTCGATTTCTTTACATTTATATTTTTGTCCATAGAAACATAAAAAAAATTTTAAGTTCCGTACATATTCTCCTCCGCAGTTCTAATATAGAGCCGACTGAAGAAACGGTATTTCGGTCACGAAACTTGCTACTTGCCGTACCAAAACACGTACTTCCGAACTTGATATAGCAAATTCACTTTTTGCCTCCCTGACCTATCGACACTCGACTATTCTACTAACTTTTAGGAAGTGCAACGATTTGGAGGCGTAGATACTCCGATATATCCAATTTTCTTGACCCAACGTTTATCGATATCTTCTAAAACCCTTTTCCCTGGTTCACAAGAGGATACATTCGAAAAGAATAAGGGTTGCTTGATTGTTCTTTTGTCCTTGGTCGCTTTCGTCAAAGAAATCCAATCGTCTCTAAGATCCTCGATTCGGTCACCCGTAATACCGTATACACCGGAAACATTTCCCGAATCGAAGTTTTTCCTCCCAGGTTAGAGACGTACTTTACCTCCTTTATCTTTCGCGTACAAGACGGCGGCCCTTTCGAGATTATTGAACGGCTCGCGTTGAATGTATCTACCGAAGGATGCAGCGATATTTTTTTTAAAGGGTCACAGGTTTACAGGTTTTTCAATTTCCATAATGCTCCTTCATCGAAGTATCGCGATACCGCTTTCTTATTCGCTGACGCGTGTGTGCAATTTTAATCATTTCCTTTTGTCAACTTTTAATACCAGAAATGAGCCTAATACTTCCGAGAAAAATTCCTATGTACGATTTTCCAGCGTCGTCAATATTATAATTAAACTGCGGATTTTTACGTAAAATAAAATGTACGATTTAAAATATGAAATGCAGATTGAGATTTGGTTTACTCTTCAAAAATATCGGAATGTATTATACTTTTGATATCTTGCACATTACATGCACTCTTTATATTTCCTACCAGTTCATTACTACAAATGCATTAAATCGGCAATATAATTATAATAATACATAAAGGATATGTTAGTTTCACATAATATATTGAAAATCAGATCTTAATGTGTTTACACAGTAGTACAACCCAATATTTATATTGCAGGTACTCTCTATAAATCTTCTTAACTCATTTACCTTCCTATACTTCACCTCTTTTCTCATTATTAATTATCCATACTTTCTTCCTAATCTGATTAAAAGCGACCGCCAATCAGATTACTCCGAGAACAAAGGAGACACTAAAGGAAATATTACTTAATTAGCCCGCGTCTTCGAGCGTTCTAATCGGAATTTTACCTCCCTGGATTGAAGTATGGATCTGTTGCAGCCGCAAGATATCCAACAGTTTCCAAGCGCACTCCCGCGAGCCTAGCCAGACCACTCGTCTCGCGAGCTAGGTACAACGTGTACGCGCTTTTATTCGAGAATACTGCGGAGACTGCCCTCAAGAGAGGAAAAAAGTGCAAGCAGAAAGAGTAAGAAATGATGGACGAGGAGGCTACCAGAGGAGAAAGAAAGTCTGAACCGCACGAGTGTCCACTCCGTCGCTATTCTTCCCCTAACTGCAAGCTTGCAATTCTGACAGAACGAATAACCGCATCTGTGGTTGGCTGATTTATGTATCGCTCTTTTCCATTATACAACAAATTAGAATGTGAAATACTTCGTGACCGATACATTATTCATTTTTCTTTACTGATACATGAAAAAATAATAATACTTGTACGTACAAGATTAGAATCAAAGAATCGTGTACAATATTTGCATATTAATTAAAGAGAATTGTACGTTTTAAAATAATTTTATCGATTTATGATTGACTTGTTACATTTGCCAGGTTCAGAGGCGTCTCTTGTACGCATCTTGTTCTATTTCGATTACTTCCCAGCGGGAACGGGCGGATGGATAATATCTATGGTCGGCGGCGCGGTTCACTGGTCGATAAAGTGTTCGCGGCACGTTGCCTTCGCTGCGAATCGATCGTACTAGCCACTGGCTGTTACAGAATTTCATTTCTGTCAGCTTAAATGATAATGTATCCGACTAACAAAAACAGGATAACTACGATTTATCAAACCGTGAATCAATTAAAACCAGTTCGTTTGATAAAAAAAAAAACGTTTTACCAGTCACGTGGCAAAAAAGCGAATTTCTTTGAAATAAACGTTTTGAATAGTTTATTGAGCATCGAAATGGTCGGGTCGGCGTTAAGAGCAACGATTTGAAAATGTTTCCATGCCACGGTTCAGCTTCTCGCCAGTCAATATCAACGAGGGCTCAAGAAAATTGTCGACGCCGGGTTAATGGCTTTAAACGACCTCGCGATTCTTGGTTCTTCACCCTTCAACAACGTCGTTTCACCAACCACGAATCGAACTTTCTCGAGAGTGTGGCGAAAGTAACCACTTTTCAGAGTTTTATAGTCACCCGGGACGTTTTTATCGTGGCGTTTTACCCTAGTCCATTCCTTGTCGACCCAACACATTTGTTTTAGCAGACTTTACTCAAGAAACAATTCTGCAAGCATAAATTGCACGAACCGCTTTAGGGTAACAACATAACGAACAGATCGCCGCGTCCTTACTCTCAACCTTTCAGACGATCAAACTGATTGATACGTTCCACAATATGTGTATATTAAAATTCCACACCGGTTTGAGTATACTTATCAAGCCAAACGGATGGTTTCAATCTCGAAATGGATGTTGAACCTGGGACGATGTAGCGGATGTCGGATTGAAAAATCGGGCGCTTTGAAATATTTCAAGTGGGTCGAGAGGGTCATTAGAATTTCACATTCGAGTGGGAGGAGGTAAAAGGCGTGCCAAGGTCAGATCCGTTCTCACACGAATTTTGAACGACGAATCTAAATTGTCCCGGTTACGGATACCTATGGTCCTTTCCCCCGAAACTATTACGTGTCATTGTGCCACCGCATGGGGGATTCCGTGTGTTAGGATTTTAGAGAGTGCATGCTTAATTTGCACGTCAGCGAGCTCGAAGTATATTCCGGACGCGTTTCACCCGCGAACGCAATCTGCCTGGATATGAAATTTGGAAAACTGACCGCCGCACCGCCCGCCCAACCGTACTGCAAATTACAATACGTTTCCACGTGCAATTTGCGATTCTACCCGAAAATACTGCACGATATATTTTATCGCGTTTAATTATGGAAACAAAACGTCCGCAGCAATGATAGTAGTAATCGTATTATGAAAATCTAATGACATATTAAATTCATTATCAACTGAATTGTAAATTGACGTTAATGATTCGTTGTCCTCCGATGGTGATACAATTTTCGAATTATATTGTTCAGTATTAATTCGTTCTAAAAAGAAACGATTCATAGTTTTGCTACGAGATGAATTATGTTCACGTTACGGTAAAGCCGACACAAGCGCGTGTCTGAAAGATTAAACAGCTCGGCCTAAACTCAGACACGGGCGAGTCTCGTTGCGCGTCACGTAAATTTAATTGGACAACTCCAGAGATCATGTGTTTCAACGTTGTTAAAACAAACGCAAACATAACTGATGAAATGCAACGCGAGCCGGCGTTTCCATAATTCTTATTCCAGGAACACGTTGTATGAAGCTCGCTTCTCTTTATTAAATTCGGTTCATCCATGCGGTTACTAAACGGCCAGCGAATTAAAGCAAAACCACCGCTCAGAAGTCAACTGTTCGGCAATGATTTTCCACCCGACTTAGCTCGTTTACGATCGAAAATCGCGGTGCTCGAGGGTCACGGAGATTTCTGGCCACTTCAGGCGACGTTATTCGTCATCGCACGTTGTTATTTCGGGATCACGAGCAAGGCGAAGTCTTTAAATAACAATCGAAGTGCCACGCCGTGACGTAAGCCATCTAACATCGTGTGTAATGATGCGTGCCACGTTCGAGCAATGTTTCGCACGAATGATCCCGGCGAAATTCTCTGCGACAACCACTGTTTCCGGAATCGTTGGTCAACTTCCAACAAATTGTTGCCACTTGGCCATTACCGCTAAAACCGGCTGTCCGTTTTGCTGAGGATGAACACTCGACCAAGTTCCAGCCAAGAGATTAGCACCAAAGTTTTAAGAGTTTATTTGAGGAATATCGTAATGGGTTTTGTCGGCTTTGCATTATTGCATTTGCCAAGGGTATCAACGACCGTATTCAATTACTGTTTCCACTGTTCGAACGCTTTGTGCCCTCGGAGTCTTCCACGAGCTGCCCATTCATTCCTACAAATTTGCCCACATTGTTTCACGAGCCGTACTGCCCGCTCGTTTTGGCACGCGTTCAATCTGTATACCAGCCGCTCTTTCGCTATTTTCCATGGTTCAACGTCGTTCTCGGTTTATTGATTTTAACTGAGAACGATCCTGGTTCTTGAACTTGCATCCTCCAACCGCTTGTTAATCAAATGCAAGCAGAATCAACTACAGGCCTAACACAACTAAAAGAATAGAGACGGTTTGTTTCGAGTTCCAATTCTACTCCTTATTCATCTCGCAGATTTTCGACAATATTTATTACAATTAGAACGTGTCTTAGTCGTGCCACTTTGCAACGTGGCCGCAGTGCAACGCGAGTAAATGTTCCGGAGGAATCGATCGAGTTAAACTCGCGACGCTGTATACACACAACGGGAACGTCAAGTTTATTGACTAATTAATATCTAGGATTTCCCCATAACGCGGCAACGAGGCAGAGCGCATCTCGCTACCACCTACGTAGCGTCTCGACACTGATTACAACGTGCACGTAATTCTCGCATCTCCCTTCATAAAATAAAAAACAGAAATCTACAAAAGTTTTATATTCCAATAAGAAGTCTTGGAAAATTGAACCGATATTTCCAGAGATAGTATCTACTGATAAAAAGGACAAGTGAAATTTGCAAGGCGGATTTAGAAAAATCGCGTTAGAACGATGCTAGCGAAGAATTCAATTAACAGGGATACTCGTTTACACGATTGACTTCATCAACGAGATAACATAAAGCGAACGTATAGTGTTTACCTCGCGTGGTATATCTGTTCGCGTTGCAATATCCAACGGGTTAGCTCTCTTGCGTTTGCTGAAACATGCTCGCGCCACGTTTATAAATAAAGACGGGGATGAAAATTTCCGAGAATGCTTTATCATCCGGTTCCCATGCGTACATAAAAATAGATACCCCGCGTGGTACTTTTATGTGCTTTAATAGCATTTCCATCGGCGAATCGACGCTTATGTACGGTACCGCGAAAGGATGAATAAACGCACCGGCGCGACATTTTATTTTGAATTCGCGAGGGAGATTTCCCCCGATATCAGAGATACAGCTTTCCTTATCCGTTTATCCATATTCGAGATGGATATTATTACACAAGGATGCAAAGGTTAAAGGAAGTTGGTCGTAAGTCTTAAGTATGTGAAAACGACACTTTAAATAATCATCGAGAAATTAAATATAAAATTAACGCCTCCGATTTTTCCCCGATGCTTCAGTCTCTGAATTAAAATGTGCGAAATAATCTTTTCACAGAGGAACGGATCCCCGTTCATCCCGGAAAGCGAGTCAACGTTTAAAAGGTCAACTCCAGCGAATGCTCATCCGTCAGACACATCCGACGAGTCTGCCTCGCGAACATGCCCGAAACGTCTGAAAAAGTCAAGTCGGCCGCGGCCATAAACACGCGCCTCCGCTCATAAATACCGCAGAAAATCCGCTTCGAGACAAACATCTCATCCGCGTAATTTTTATTAATGACTCCACACCGCGGCAAAGCACTCTCGTCCCTGAATGGGGGTTGCTATCATTCATCTCTTTTTTCTTTTTACTCCAAACCGGATTTTCAAGGTTCACGCCGTCGCGTCGCGAATTCGATGGCCAAAGTAATGTCCGAGTCGTTGTCTACGCTGTACGATTCGCTTGTACGAAATTTATTTTATTAAAATAATTCATTTTACGTGAGGGGTTTATATTTTCAGCAACTCTTTTAAAGATCAGAAGGAGTAAATCTCGTTGTATCATCGGCTGATAGATAAAATCTGGTCTGGGACGTTTATCGAGGTTTAGATAGATCAAAGAAAACGGGTGTCTCTCGACAGCGAATGTAGGTCGCCCGGTGAAAATCTGAATCAACGATCCATTGGTCAAGCTCCACCTTTCTTCTCTGTATATCTTTGCTCGTGTCATGTCGTTCTTTTCGCCGTGTCTCCTTCTCCGACCGACGGTGGTTAAGTCTTTAACGTTGTGGAAACTTTCCAGCTGCGAGAACCTTAATTCTCGTTGCAGCGTCGTCGAAAATTTTCTTCCTACAAATGGCACGACACGCTGCGCTGGTTTGCATTTCTCTGCCTCCTGGGAGTTTCATTCCAAATCCTCCTATAATTCCTTCAGGTTTTTCTTCGAGCGCACAGTTTCCTCCGCTTTTCTTTTGATATTATTTGAATATCGGTCAGCGTGAGGAAGATCTAACCCCCGTGAGAGCCATTAAAACGGGATCAGCCAAGTTTTTACACGTTCTTTGTTCTCAAGCACTTGGAAATTTTTGTGAACAAAATATTGGTGTTGTCTTCAAACCTGTCGTCGTAAACTTCGTTTGGTGAGGCAAAACGAGGGCGAGAAGTTCTTCGTTCGTTCGTTCGTTCATTTAATCGATTTTTTCAACCGTACCTCAATTTTTTAAAGCAAACGATCATGTGGAAAATCGAGATAAAAATTGAACGCCTCGAAACGGCAGATATTGCCTATTCACAAAAGCCACTGAATCGTGCTTGTATACGTATTTATTACCATTCGCAACACACAGAGGACCGTGACAGGTACAAGGGAGTCATGGAAGAACGCCAAATGCTTAATGTAAATCAAAGAGGACTGAAATGCCCTTTCTCGATTCGAAGAATTTAGGCCTACGATTGTCTTAAGTATACCCTTAAAACCTTCATTTATCTGTTACGTTTTCGTAGTTGTTTAAATGGCGGAGAAAAACGTTTCCAACCCTCCGGACGTCGTGAATATCTTAAATCAGGGCAAGGTTTGATTTGCAATCGTTTCTCGCAAAATTCCTGTTCTCATAAATTGATTGTTCGAAAGAGACGTGCCTGATTGAATGTAAACTCCCAGTACATTCCTGCAGAGATTAATGATAGAATATCTGGAAGCCCCAGGATTCTTGACGGAAAGGGAATACTAAAATTCCTGTCTTATTATACTATTCGATGGAACGATCATTTTTTACGATACCAGACATAACCGAGCGTTCCGAGTCACGCCAGGTCGCGTTGCACTTTGGATAAATAAAGAGCCGGTCCCTCGAAGGGACTGGGCAATAAGCCTTTTCAAGAACTATAGCCACGCTTTCACGGATTGAACACTACGGGATTAATGCAATGAAGCGGTCGGCTCAATCGCCAAGAACTAAATCCAATCAAGACCCTCTCTCTTCTGTCTGTCTCTCTCGTCTCTCGGTCGGTCAGGAAAAAGCTCGATGGACGTGGGTGGCTTGAAACGAAGGGGAACGATGATCGGCGTCTAGAACACCGATTCAGAATAGGCAATCGTGAGTTAATAGAGTCGCAATCGTCCATCTACATCACGTGATAATGCACAAAATGGAAATCCGAGCAACTGTTTTGCCATGAGGGCCTATTACTTTGCGAACTGGTTACTTCTGTCTACTCAACGCGACGATTTTACTTATTTAACTATATCGGAATTCAAAACGAAATTTCATCGACCTTGTACATTCGGTTTATTACATATTTTCTAACAGCTACAATTTTTGTCTAAAACATTTTTCGCTAGAATGCAAAAATCTTTTTGCAATAAACATTTTTCTTGATTACTTTTCGACGAAACATTCAAGGGACACAATCCTACATAAAGTAGGATAGATATCTTAATGCAACTTGAAAGACGTATGTCAGAGAAACTCATGTTTAGTAAAAATGCACACAAATAGCGGTGGTTCACTCGTGCCGAATTGCTGATAAGATCGATGAAAATTATCCTGGTACTCGTTAAAAGTTTCATGGAAAATGGCCCGCATCGTTGAAACCATCCAGAAACGTACGAATGCAATCGGAGACTTAAATTTGTTCCGATCGATACTTCTGTTCGTTTACTCTGACAATTATAGAGTACAAATCATTTAACAATTCTAACTTTGTAATTATATAAAACATTTATATTTAGTAGGTGAACGAACTTGAGAAATAAGTTCAAAAGGTTTCGGATTGTAAAGTATATAAATAAACAAGCAGACAAGAGAGAACTATTTTCATAATACGTGGTATTTTTATTTAAACTAGTTGAGGTGCATGTTCTACGAACGTTGTACTAAAACCCGCTTAATCTACCCACGCTTTCTGATTCGAAACCATTCACGTAAAGAGGAATGTATTCTGAAAATACGTTTTCCAATAGATTCGTCGAAGCGTAGAGAAAATAGAACGCCACCAGGTGCAGTTATGCAAGCTTTCTCCCTCTTTCTCTTTCTCCTTAAGTACATTCATACAGAGAATTTCAAAAATGAATGTACACCTTCCAAAGACAAGTTTCTGCAATGTTTTTTATGTGGTATCCTTGGGAAATCAGTAACATAACATATGGTTCCGCTCCTTTCCTTGTTATCCTATATATACTTTACATATCTCATGTCAATCTCTAATTTATTCAACGCACAAGATTATTTGAACAAGCTGTCTGGACCTCTTTCTCTGGCAGCACACGCGGCGCCAAGAGAATAAAAAAAGACGGCATTCGACGATTCTGATTCCGCGCGTCGCTTTCTCTCACCGCAAAGAGATATGCAGGAAAACTTAATCTGGATGAAAAAAAAAATTGTGCTACATCCTTGGCACGACAGGATGAATTATTATTTCTTATGATAGATATAACAATTTAATCATGCTGTCAGAAAGAAAGTTATCTCGTATAAAGTAAAAATGTTTGGCAAATGAGAGAAAGGGAGGCTGGATGAAGACACCAGATGAATTCAACGTGAGAGGTATACATGTACATTCTTCGAATCAAATATTCCATTATTCCACAGAAGGAAAAAATATTCATTTCCGCGTTGTTCAGTCAAGGGCATCGTAAAGCAAGATTAGAATATCAGAAATTCAACTGGAAGGTTATTTTTTTATAACTAAATATTCTGCCTTCTAATTAAGTACTAAATACTGTTCATTCTCTCTGAACACGAACGCGTTAACTAATTAAAACACGCACCTCCGTCGACGAAGCTAACTATCGACGAGGAAAACTTGAAAAACTCTCTCGTCTATACCTTTTGCTACCTCGCTCGCTGCACGGGGCAAAAAAAGGGTCAGTGAGGAACGAAGAAATAAACTGGAGTCTCACCATAAAAACGGGCAACGAGTCGCTTAACGAATTGGCGAGAACAAGAAACTTTTATTGTTGATTGTGCGAGGAAAGAAGCTGAGAAACGAAAAGCTCAACCCTTTACGTTTACGATTTCCGGCACCCTTTCTCGTCGCGCTCGCGGTTTATCCCTGACTCTTTTATGCCTTTGTTGCAACGTCTGCTGAACGCCGCGCGTCTCCACCAATTTTGCGGTTACGCTCAACAGAAACTCGGTGTTAAGAAACCGGCCGGAAAACTGTTTTCTTAGGCGAGATGCAGAAACGTATTTCACGGGTCAGATGAAATATTTATGCCCTCGTTTGTTCGGCCCGGCATGGTGCAACGAAATTTTTTAGAAGGGAACGAAAGGAACGTGATAAGAAAAGTCGACTACATGGTTTCCGACTTTGCATATTTCACACGTAAGAATGAAATAGTAATTAGAGCATTTTAAAAACAGGATTGCTGTTCAATAGTTTTAAAAGTTTCCTGAGAATAGAATATAAAATAGCCCGTATCGAAGAAACTTGTTACTTATTAATTGTATGCAAAAGACGAGAAATAAACTTTGTTCCTGGCGCACTGCTCTACTTTCACCGTTCATAATTTGATATAATTTTATAGTTGAAAAACCATTATTATCGATTATTCGCAGATATTAATCTTACATGCGCTTTCATTAATATCACTTACTGATGTCGTAGCAGTATTTCATCGAACAATTTTGCAAAATGGAAATATCGGTATCATCGATCATCCCTAGATACTATTAAAAACGCATCGCGCAACTCGTTGTGTATCAAATATCAATCAACTATTCACTATGAATCAAACATCGTGCCATAAATCATGCCCCAAAAATAAATTTCACCGCCGAGTTATAAAGGAACATTCGAACGTCAATTTCTATTAAAACATAAAATAATATAGATTTTAAAACAAATACAGAAATGTACATGCAGCTATCAATGTCAACAAGCATAAGCTGTACCACTTTCATCAGAATCATTTTTAATTTAGATGAAACAAGATAATTTTTTGACAACATTGATACTGCAGTAATCTCTATGAACATATCGCGAAAATGAGTGCTTCCGATCGGTACTTGAAGCAAAAGCTACTCGCGACAAAGCGAAAGGAAGCAAGAACGGAGAAATTTAATTTCGTGATGGACTCGTTACAAGGAGAAACTCGAGCCCTCTGCTAGCATAACTGTATTCCTGCGAAATTCTAGAATTCGCAAATTATTCCGCATTTTAGTAACAACTAATTATTTGTTGTTCCAAACTTACAAATAGAATTAGTACTAATATTTTGTACAGAAGGATACCTCGTGAATCCAGATAAAAAAATGAATAACATTTCTGATGCAAAGCCCATTGACAATTTTTACATCGTTTCGAATACAACCGTTTTGTTGCAACAGATTTAAGGATAATCTAGCAGATACGTGCCAATACACATAGAAAAGAATGCTGTCTAATAAAAATGTCCACCTGGTAAAACAAAGGAGCAGGAGACAAAAGAGGTTGGAACATCGTTGATACACAAAACAAAACGAAATAAGGAGTGACCGCGAGACAAAGGGGGACGATGTTAAAGGGAAGCTGAAGCTGTCTGGCCAGGAAAGCGAGAATCTGCGCGCGTAGCCTGAAAGCCGTCATTTATGAAGGAAAAAAAGCGGAAAAACGCTGCGTGAATCCGGTTTTATACGGAATTTTCGTTCGACGATATTGCGTCTCGCGTTAATCCGGAAGAAGAGAGACCGTAGCTATTTTTTCCACTCTCCTTTCCCTCCTCGGTTCTTCGTCGCGCGGTAACGCGACGTTTCTCCTGCTGGTTGCGGCGGATAAAGTAATTTCGAGCTTTAAATCGCGCGACGCGACTGTTCATGTAGGTCAGCGATAGAAGTCGTTCTCCGCCAGCGAGTGCACAACACAGATTCCGTGTTTTTCTTTTTAATTGGCTCCAATTAATTGAAAGCGCGTAGGTACCGATATCGATTCTGAATTCTTTCTTCGGCTCATCAAACAAAACGGAATTCCTCGGGGATTACTTGAAGAAACGTCGCGAAAAGTTTTCGTTTTTTCTAAGTCTCGCGCGTATAAAGAAAATCGAGGGCCGACAGTGTGTTATGAATGTTAGAGATAAGTAAATACATCGTATAATAAAATTGCCGAGCACTGCCTGCTTGAAATTTTTAATCATAGAAGTTTGAAGCGGAAACTGATTAAATTTCGACGACCTTTTTAACCGAGAATTTAATTTTAATTGAACAGAGGGGCTGTCCATTCCGCTTATGTCTACATCCATCCCTGGTTTTTGAACGGACGGAAGAGAACTTCAAACGTTTATACGTATTTCACGGCATATGCATATGTATAGATCCTATTATCTTCAGCGACAGGTTGCTGCTGATATGGATTTATGACTGGTTGATAATCAAATTCGATCACATTTGTCCACGTTTGATAACGAAATTGCAGTTCGGTTTTTCAATCCAATGCATATCGAACTATGCCAATCTGAAATCTATACACATCGTGTTCAACTGAAACTCGACATCAATAATTTTGAAGTGGAAAACAGAGGTACAAAATATACTACCGATTTTTCAAAACTGTTCCGATATCGAATCTACGTGAAAAAATTTTTTGTTACCGAAACTGAAGGACGCAAGAGGAATAGAAACAACGACTGCGTTAACTGTTGCATTCCATGAATATCGTTCGTTTTAGTGTAGTCCTAAATTCGTTTGCCGAAGAAGCGAGCTATTGATTTCCAATGACACACGACGGCGGATACTTCCATGAATATCTCAACGATCGTAAATCGAGTTTTCCCGAGCTTGAAGAAACGCAAACGATCGTCAAGGTGAATAAAACCAATCCTTTCCCCAACTTTATTTCAATAGCATTGATTGCTTAATGCAATATAATCGTTGACTTTGATATTTATATACTGGTTCCCGGTTTCGTACGATCGATCATCGATCGACTGATAACAAGATAAGTTTTTCGAATGCTTCGTCTGCCGAGCGACTTATTCTCTACGAATCGAATAAATAATTCAGAGTCGTTGCTTCGATCGACCTAATTATGTACGACTCAATGCCATTCCAATACTCTATTCGACTTTGATGGCTGTAAATTTACGACATGAATATTTGTTTGCCGAACGAGGCTCGTCGTGTTCTGTGTATAATAATTTTCATGCGTCGCGATATAGATCAGCAATTAGTTCACTGATAACAGATAGAGCAGCTGAAACTTGGAGTTTCGGAAATAGATCCCAAGATTTGGAACATGAAACTCCTGCTTCTGACATTGACGTTCAAGACGCGAATAATTCTCTGGCGAACAGGAGGAATCCATTTTTGCTCGGAAATAATTATAATTAGAAAAATTACTCGTAGATGAACGTACGCGGGCTTCGCGCTAAAATTGCACTTCTCCCTCGAGAAGCTAATTTTATTACAATCCAATACTTTCACCGAGCCTTGCGCTATTGTTAAAGCTAAAACTTCAAAGTATAACACATTCTTCAAGGCCAATACGAATAATGGTACTACCGCTACGGTTCTTTAAACCGCATTGTTGACTACTACTTTAAAGGCATATTCTAAATTGACTCGGGACAGAATTCATTTAATACGCGGAATCTTTTGCTTCAAAACGAGCCCCGGTAGGACTCTGTAATCCCATGAAAAGCCAAGATATTGAGATTCCTCTAGAGGCATGTTTTAGCGACCAAAACATTGTTATAAGACCAGCAGGAAGACTTTTGTAATTTCATATAGTTTTTTTAATGAAAAAGGAAAAACCCTACGGGGTCTCATTTTAATAAGAAGACCCATATTTTCAAATTTTTCAATTTTAATAACGTTGCTGTGAAAAGGATTTCTACCTTTATTGTAAAATAAATGAATTCACCTAAAGTTTGATGAACATAGCAGGTACAATTTCGAATTACATATGAGAAATAAATTGAGCCAGGTCAATAAAGTACGTATAGAGATTAAGTCAGCCGGGCAAGAGTTTTGATTGAACGTGTTTCCAGGCATGATTTTCGAATTTAACAAGAGAAAGGCCGCATGCTAATTACATCACCCGTGCACGGAAAATATTTCATGTAGGAATATTCCGTATGTTCTTTCTTTTTCCTCTCGTCTGGTCGTGAATAAATGATGGCCTGCATCGAGGAACATGCACCGGAAACGAACGGCCACTTGCATAGTAACGGCCCAAGGAAAATTTCATTCAGTTACTGGAAGACAAAACACAACGTGCTAATAAATTTTTCATATCAAACAGTGACGTTTGAATTTCAGATTCGTATGATATTTCTCACTGTCCAATTTCTCATTCTTCTTATGCGAGAATCCCTCCAGTCTAAATTCTGCGTTTAACCAATTTGGAAATTCAATATAGACTGATTATACTTATACAACCTTGCGTTTAAATTGGCAGAGAGTTTGATTTAATAAATTTATTCCTTAATAGATTGACGCGATCGAGGTCGGATCTTTAGAATGAATAAACGTTCTACTTTGGTCTAAGATGACTTATGACGTAGACGTGAAAAATGTGTGAGTGAACTTTTCGAAAGGAAACCGTATAGGCAACGTGATAAGAAAACTCGTGCAAACTCGTGCTTCCTCATAAATTTTGTTCGCCAGCCTGGAATATTTAATGAGCATTTATCGCAATATCATTGAGGCAGACTACTGCTGAAACACGTATCCATACAATTCGACAAGGAAAGCAAAGAAGCTCTATTACCTATCACAACCCGAATCTATAAACGGAACTTAATAACCCGTTGAACGATCCAGACAAAATATTGTTTCAAGCAGCTCCAAAAAAAGCATCGAATCTCTAAAGCATACTGCTAAGAATACCCGCGTCTCTACACGTTCAGCCCGTCGGCAATTAAACTGAATAGGCGAAAGATGGCTCGTTAGCTATTTCTGTCTGTTGAGATTCCTAGTTCATTCGTTACGTTTTCCTTCCTTCATTAACTCCGTACGATTCTAATTGTCCAAAGTGAAGTCACGACTCGCAAACATAAATGTCACGATACGTCAACGTCAGAGAAAATTGAAGCCACGTAGGATCCTGATTCCTGACCATGTAGGTAGTAGGTATACAATTTGTCCGATGGACGATACCGCAACGCGTGAAAACACGAGCTCAACTTCCTGTCCGCTATCACCATGGCAAGTGAACAATTACGTTGGCCGCGCCGGCGAGCAGAGCAGGCCGCATGATAATTGTAGTCCTGCTCGCGTAACGTCGCGCAAGGACGTGTCGCTAATGCGCGATAAACGCGGATAAAAACAGTCAATCGATAGAACAAACTGTAATCTTTTGGTCTATCGCCTACCCTCATCCCTGTTCCTCCTCCATTTTCCTACCCGTTGAATGATACTCGGCCGGTGGCGCGTAATGAATAATAGAAGAGAACAGGAAAGGATTGGACGATTTGCACGGTGGAATGTTTGCTGTGACGAGTCGAACGGGCGAATCACGACGGTGAAACTAGAAGCGATCGCTTTTAACCTTTCTACTAGCCCCTTGCCAAAAACCATCGGATCGATTTTAGAACTGTTCTACTTGCAAGTATAATAATACTTAAATTAAACATTAATTTATATCCAAAGAGAATTAGAAAGTTATTTCAGATTGTAAGATATTACTATCTTCCGGTTAACGCTTAATAATTGCTGCGTACTTGGTACTTAAGTATTTAACAGTGGGAAAAGCCCTATTTAGCAAAGGTGAAAAGTAGATAACTGTGAGCCACGAGGATACAACGACACGCGATGATGATAAAATTGACTTTCATAATTAACGGCAGCCATCTACAATTTTCTCCCTACGATGTTGAATAATGGAAAACACGATTATGTTTGCGAGACTGGTTGGAAAATAAGCCCTGTGTAATCATCCAGCTTGTATT
Organism: Ceratina calcarata; assembly: GCF_001652005.2. NCBI lineage: Eukaryota > Metazoa > Arthropoda > Insecta > Hymenoptera > Apidae > Ceratina > Ceratina calcarata. The sequence goes on from NW_017145399.1 coordinate 428,846, forward strand.
CTTTTTTCAAACAAATTTCATTAAATCCGACTTTGTGCAACATTAAAACGGGAAAGAGTAGATTCAAACCGGCTCCGCTCTTTCATTAGCCTAATTTCAGGCGGGAAAATCTTTCACAGGCAGAACATTCAATTACGGCTTCGAATTCCGCCGAAACTATTCCATTCATCCGCCAACGTGATTTAACTCCTGAAAGAGCATCGGTACTAAATCGTGTTATCTCAATCGTGGTATCCCAGGGTGAAAGATAAATAGATATATGTACATACGAAACTGAACGGCGAAACGTTTGTTAACGCGAAATTTAATCAGAATCGAACGAACGAAGAAATTCACGTACACTTCAACGAACAGCCCCATATGCAAATAAATAGTGAAAACTGATGCATCGCGGACTTTTTGCAATATTCTACCTAGGATGCATTCTATCGTGCAAAATTGAAATTTTTAGAAATTTGCATGTTCGTGCACGTAGTGCAATTTTATCGGGAGACCTCATGGGGAATTCCACCGAGGACGGTGGAATATTTTTCAGAAAAGAGGGAAACGAATACCACCGCTAGAAAATGATGAGGCAGTAAACAGTAGGAAAACACTTATCGATGGAATAAGAATTCTAAAATATATGAAACGGTGTTTGGAGGGACAATAATGCCAACATGTCGAGCCTGGCTGCGGTTTCCGGTCTTCATCCTCCGCGGTTTTCATCAAACCTCTCGTCGAGACACACAAACAGGCAAACATTGACGCGCTCGACCGATTTTACCGCTCCGAGCTACTACAGTCTACCCGGTATATGTATATGTATCTATGGGAACAGGATTGACGTTGCCGATGGGAATTGAGATTAACGAGGACCGATAACAAATGGGGTTAGCCGTGGCAAACTTCAACTCGGATGAAAGACGGTGATGCACCGTGGGGATGAAAGGAAAGAGACAGCGACGAAAGGATGGACCGCCGTGAAGCGAGAAGAAGACAAATAACGATGGGTAAACATAGACCGGAGACGAAACAGTGTGCGAGAAAACGCGAAAATTCTGAGTTCCGAGAGCTAGAAGATGAGACCAGCTGAAAGGGTAGACAGGTGGAAAGTGGCAAAAAAGGAGAAATGAAGTTAATGTAAACTTAGTGGAAAAAGGAGTGAAAATGATAGACGAAAGGGTAGATAGAAAAGAGCGAGTGATGTATCTTAGTAAAAAATAAATAGAAAATATGACGCGAGAAGATTTCTTCAAATATTTAAAACCAGAATCAAGAGAAAAGAGCATTCGTATGCTAATTAAAATTAAAATTTGCTTAAGCGCTTACAAAAGAATTTTAATCCCAGCTAAGTATAATTTAATATTTCTCAAGATTAGAAGAAAGTATAAATTCGAAAGCCAAATAGATATAAATTCAGGAAGGGAAATGCTTATATTTGACTGAGGGATGGGAAAGCTCGATTAATGGTAGAAACATGAGGCAAAACGGATGTGGAACGAAAACGGGGGCAGGTGTCACGATGGCTGATAGCATTACTGGTTCTTTACGCTGCTGCCCATTGACGCGCCTCGTTAATCTGCCCACTAATGAACTAGTGGCTGGATTCACGAACGATCGAGCATTACAAATCGATCGATCGATCGAAGATTTAGAAAAGCAGTCGAGAGCGAATGCCGCATGTTCCGTAAACGGTTCTGTCAAGCTGTTACCTTTTTGCACATCTTTCTGTGTACTTTTCGTTCTGCGTTTCAAAATTAACGTATACGTTCCGCACACATTGTTAACGAAGGGGAATAAATTTATATGCACTCGTGAACGTGGAATTGTAAAGAAACCTGGTGAATTTTTCCTCCATAATATTTTCTTTTTACTTTTTCGGTATATTTTTAATCCCATGCTAGATCTGTATTTATTTTTTAGTTTAAAGTGAATAAACTTCATCGATTACTAAGTTAACGAAGTCACGTTTCGCTCATCCTACGAGTTGGCTCATAAAGCTAACTCCAAGGTTGGTAACGGCGATCCACGTAACCAGATAATGGGTTCGATTCGAGCTAATTTTCTCATCGTGTTATCGATAATCGTTTTGCTAAACAGGATAAAAAAAACATTACACGAGAAAAGAACGTCAACAAGTTTCTCCGTGACACTTTTTCCGCGGTACATTTTATCGTAAATCACGCTTCAAGAATGAAACGTGAGAAACCATTGATTCTTCTTGTTTATTAAAGATTCACGGACACATTATTTAAAGCATAACTAGAAAACTGGTTGATTTTCGAGAACGACGTTCTGAATTCTGTTGATCAAATTACCAATTAATTAAATGATAATTAATATTCCTGTCACGAACCAGCAAGTATCGATGCAAAGGAAGCAATTAATACGTCTACCATGTCCAGGCATTTTGTCCAGCTTCTGCTGGAGGAGTTTATATATTATTGTTTATTTATTCGACCACCAACCTACCATATTGGAACGCCCGGTTTATTAAACGAACTGGTCGACCGACCATGTTATCGAATCGTGATACTGAATACATCTGTGCAGAATGCAGTAACTAAAAAAATATAACACGAACTATCTATCAATTGTATTTGATTAATAAAAGTTTCACCGTAATATCGTATAAATTTCATGAACGTACGTGCGTTAAATCTCTCGGAAATTAATTTTCCAGCTCAAATTGCATTATTTTCAACAATTCCGTTGACCCGTCTGTTATCGTCTACCAAGCTTCAATTTAATTTTCAATTTAATTCGTCGCCAGCTCGCTCTCGCCATATCGGGCAAATAGTCGCTTTACATCGATATAATATAAATTCTCAGCATCGCGTCGTGAAATTGGATCTAGTTCTGCGCGTTAAACAACGAACAGAACAGGCGACGACGCGACGCGGTGAGCGTTAACGCGTTCGTCCGCCCATCTCATCCGTTTCCAAGTTTCCTGTGTAACTTCATAAACACGATTCCCACCTTTGTTACATAAGCAATAACTTCTTTAAGGTATGCAGGTGACACGACTTTGGAATGCATTTACGTCGCTTTGAGTCGAAATATTAAGGCCGTTGCTTCCTTTGCTAATCGCGTCACGCGTTCCCTTTGGGAGACAAGAGTAATGTTACTGATGTTCGTAGGACATGTCATAATTTCAGAGTAAAATTTCATATTTCTCGTGCAGAAAGCAAGAATTCATTGCATTGAATTCCGAAGTTTCTTACTGGAAAGTTTATAAAGATAAGCAACGTCGTAGATGGTTGCGAAGTTCAACGATCGCTTAGTGGATGTTTCGTTCGATCGAAGATGTCTGGTAGATAAAATCCTCTGAATTCGCACCCACGTTACCTATACGAATGCTTGAAAGAGACGAATTTTCAAGTTCCACTTCATATTTCTCGGGAATTCGACGACCTTACCATAAATATCGGGAGCATACACCGAGTTGGATTTATTTGCAACGCGAACTTCTGCGAAAGAGCAACAGCTTCTCTGGGATACGATTTGGCAAGCGAATACTCTCCGATAAATATACGTGTACATACAGCATATTTTACAGTAAACAAAAGTCGATGGCAAAACTTACGGTTGTACGAGCTGTAAGATCTCTGCCAAAAGTTTAAGAGATGTAATAAAAAGCTATGTTCAATATTAGAAGTAATAAACTTTTAGAAAAAATGATAATTGCGGAGGAGTAAGATTTATACAATTGTTCGATCTGTTTTTCTCAGTCATAAGCAATTTTTAACGCAAAATTTTTAAAATTATGTACAGTGTTTCATTAATATAATATCTAGTAACTATTAAAATTTCAATGCTTTGTCATTGTTTTTA
>NW_017145399.1:433622-464646 GCF_001652005.2 Ceratina calcarata
TATAGAATAAGAAACAAAAATAATCGATTGTTATTTTTCATATTTAATCATTTTAATTGGAAGATGTTGAATACGAATTTTTATTTAATGGAGCGTATGGAATGAATGCATTTCTGCATTTTTATACGGTTCATTCAATATGTTCTGTCGAGCGAAATTATGCAGTATGATTAATTCACTCTGTTGATCTGTGGTTTACACGTATTTCTATCCATTAATTATGTACACGATAAAACCCAACTGTTTGTAAATGATGATATTGCGAACTGAATATTCGCGATAAAGACGTATGGTCATCAGGCAAGGTTGACGAACGAGGGAAGAAGGAGGCGGCAAAAAGCTTCCGACACGTAAAATCTATCGATTAATCCCACTCCCACGTAAACAGGGTCGGAAGCGCGTCGCCTCGGTATCGACGCTGGCAAACTCCGAGTCGTTACCACATCGCAGCCAGTCCCCTTCAGTTTATCTATCGCCGACTTTGAACGTTTAAACGAATCGGCCCTTTTACAGTAGCGACGGACGCTGCAATTTTCACGAATGATTCGCGACCTGCGTGTCTCTAAATAATTCCATTGGCTCGTTTCGCTAATTTATAGGCTTTTGTGAAGACCGAGCACGGAACGTTGCAGCGCGCGAAGGAAATTCCACTGGAATTTGAATATCAATGGTGCAACCGACTGAATAATTTAGATCCTCTTAATCCTCCGCACACGTTTATCATTCGAACGTATTTAGGGGAACGTATTAGGGTCTCGACGCCTTTCACGAGCCTGTAATCAACCGTCGCTACGTATTTGTAAATTCGACGTTGCAAGCGTGATCATGTTGCTTGAAAAGTTCACCGCTACCCTTTTACCCAGGAAATTGAGTAACTGCAGTGAAATAATACTACGCTGTTTGATTATCATTATCCGAATTCAAACACTCTTGCACTGCGTTAGCTTTTCATAAAATAATCATTAATTCGCTTTCATACAAAGTTTAATATCCGTACAAACTTTCTCAATATTAAATATAAAAGTTTAGAGTGTAAAATAATTTTACACCGATGAAAAGCATCGCGATTTAACGCGAACAGAGTCTATCTCTGCCGGAAGCTAAAAATTACATTGGTTCCGGCTACCACGGTTACGTAACGAAGTACACGAGTCGGTTTTGTTAAAGTTTCTCGAGCTCGGACATTAACGCTGGCGATAGATCGTCCGGTTTATTTACCGCTGTAAGCGTTTCAGCAAACTGTTGCGCTCTGTCAAAGCGTAGTATCGGAATTTTCCTTAGACGGGCGAAGTTTCCGTTCAGAAATAAATCAACCGCGCACCATGCCAGTCTTCTTCTGACACCAAAAACAGACCCTTTTATACCACGGCAAAAGCGAGCAGCGTTATTTTCCAGCTGATTTTACCAAACTCTCAAATAATCATGAATTTCCTCATGAATTTTGTAAACACGGCTGGATCAACGCGAACAGATATTACGTATGTATAAATAAATATTCTATAATCAATCGAGCGGATATAGACAAGTTGGAAACGGTCCATCTAGGAATAAATAGCTTTCATTGATTGACGGCGACGTCTTTAGAATCTTAAGCAGCAGCCGCGACCAAGAGTCTCGAAATATTTTTCGATTCTGCTCCTAATATTCTATTCCTGTCACGCCAATTACGAGAATCTTTCAAGATTTGCAGAGTGTCACACCTTAATGATCACATCGTTAAAGTACAAGGCAAGCGAAACAGCTATATAAAAATTTGTTATCTCTGGCATTTTGTAGGAATCTGTGCGAGTAATAAAAAAAAAAATTCATACTGGCCTACGCGAAACTTTGAGCTTTTTTAGCAACGGTTCGTTAAAAATTACGTCTTCGGAATGCGTTTCAGCAGCAAGAGTGCAAACAAACGACCCCAGCGGCTTCTCTTTTCGAACAGCTGACCTACATAATTCATACACCTATGACCTTTGGAAACTGTTTTTTTAATCAGATAACTCGGTACCACGATGTTACTTGACGAGGTTTCGATTGCTGGTATGAAGGTGAAAAAATTTTCACCATTGGAGGAGGTGTACCCGAGATAAAATTCCGACAAGCGAGACCAGGTTTTTCTCTCATCAAATTGCACAGAGTTTCACACTCAACTGTTTTTATCCATTGCGTTACGGAAGTCAAAGATCTCACACGATTACTCGCGCACGAACTTCGTGACAATCGTGATTATATATTACATTTTAAATTAACTAAAAATAAATAAAGTTTCTCGTAGGTATGTGGACAGGTGTGTAGCGGAGTGTGGAGGACTTCACATTTATGACAGACCATTATATCGCGAAGCAACCCGTGAAAAAATAATAAGGCGGCATTCAAAATCGTAATGCGAGCTGTTCTCTGGTGACGCGAATCGACGAATCGATTTCCCCCTCGATCACCCGCGAGCTCCGTCGACGGATAAATTTCAAGTATAAAGAAAAAAATGTGCCGGACACTCTCCTACTTATACACGTTCATAACGTAATTGGGAAAAACAAACATGGAAAAATGTAATTAAGCTTGCATTACGTTTGTTTCGTATTTCAATACATTTCGAATATGAATAAAATTGTGAAGCACTGCGAAATCTTTCCAATTTTGCTCATTCCTGTTCTGGTCGTTCATTTCGAGACCTTTTCAAACTAAATTCAGTTCAAAATCGATACATGCTTACTCGGAATTTCTCCTCTCTTGAGTTCGAATTGTTTCCACGAGTACAATAGTATTTCGACGACATCAATTTATTGATTATACGCGTCCAATAAATTCGTCAAACGAAGGATTCGTTGTACATAGCAAAATAATTTTATTTGCTGAACTCATCAAATAATTTTGGACGATAAGGCACACTCGATATTAAAATTCATTTAACGTTAAAATCCTTTTACTATTTTTCGTCTACTTGAACTAACATACAAGCCCAAAAGAATGATTTCTTCTCATTCGTGTCAGCTCGATCTTTCAAAAGCTGTCGAATCCAGCTCGACCAATAACTCAACATTCACGATTGCATCGTTTGCTCATAAATTCCAAGGTTCTCTTGAAATCCTCGCGGCAGCCGTGTACGTGAACGTGACCTAGCTCGCGGGGCTTATTAAGGCCCGTGTAATAAGGTCATTCGTCAGCTTGGGATGCGCGAAGACGAAGCGTGCTCGAGAACTATCTCTACTTCTGTCCCGACTTCCCTTCCGTATCCGTATCATCCTTTCCCTCAGTTTTCTCAGAATTCCTCTTTCGAGACGGTGTTCTCCCGTGAGGAATTCCGTATGGCAGAATGCCGATAGTCAGGCCTCGAAAATGCCACGAAAAAGTGAAATTCCCACGGGGTCGACACACTCACTCTTGCTCCAGCCTAGATGAATCCGATCGACGGAAAGCACACTGCCTGTCTAGCAAGGAAACATCCAAGGATTTCGATGGAAACCGACAATAGACGGATCAATCGTTCCCGTAACTCTAGAATGCAGTTTCCTCCTCTAAACCAGTTACCATGTCGCGAGAAATTTTACTCGTCCTCGGGAAAAGCGATTCGTGGTACTGAATTATTTTGGCATGAATAATAACAAGACTGAGCGGCTATCGGCAGAAAGTATTACACGGTCTTCCTCTCTTGCAAGGGAAAACGGAAACTAAATTGCGAACGCGAGAGCTGGACGTACTGTCAAAACAGCTACGTGAATGAAATTATAAAGTTCTCGGATTTACAATATTTCACGCCGACTTCAAAAGTAAATTAACATTGCAATTAACTTGACCGAATAAAAATGACCGGCTTTTCATCCAAATATTATCTTATATTTCATGTCTTTCTCTATTTGATATTCTAATGCATACGACTTTATTCATCGTTTTCAGGATACTAATTCCTACTTGTTCACTAATCCTGGCTGCATTTATTTCGTGAAAATTTTTGTAATAAACCGTTTCAATCGTCCATAAACTCTAAACTATGGCTGATATGATAATACCGGTTTTATTGCGTTATAAACGTGGCACGAGAAATACGGGGCAATAAAGCGAGAAGAAAATATACATTCCGTCGTGATTTCCATGCTAAAATCTAGCTATTTTAATTGGAATGATCTATTCGTCGATTCGTGAAAATGTTAAGTGAGCAATGGCAACCAAAGCAAAGTTCTATAAACCGTTTCGTTTACTGAAATAATAATTACGTTGAAATTGTAACACGTTGTTCAGAAATTCAACTAAAATTCCCGCTTCTCTTGTAACGATGAGAGAAATAGCAGGTGCATTTATGTATCCTATGAAAGGAATTGAACAAAATTATAAACGTACAATGATCTTGAATTCTCATATTTTTACGGCCAAGGGTTTTTCGGATTTCCGCGGAAAAATTTTTGCCCATCGATTTATTATCCACTTTTACGTCCAAGGCCTCCCCTGCCGCGTTCGTTTATTTATAATTTCCTCGACTCCCGATGCAACGCGTCCTAACTCTTGCGCGTCTCGCAAATATTTTCGTCACTTTAAAATCCTTCTCAGGTCGTCGAGCGTTTCAACGTTCACGACTATAACTAGCCTCTCCGCGGCCGGATGTTCTCTTTACGTTCCATTCTACTGTCACTGAAATTGATGTAGAAGCTCTTATCAAGTATTTCTTACTGAAAAAGGTAAGCCATAAATAAATTGCTTGTTATTAGATTTAACGGATTTATAGAAAAGAATTACAAAAAAAGAAATCTCTATTTAGATTTCATTTTTTAAATTGACATCACGAACCTTTATTTTACATAAAAACCTGGAATCTATCCGTCAGACTTGAACAGAATATCTAATTGCTAAACAATGGAAACCAGTAATTGGACAGGAATGTTGCTACACGGATAACTTATGTCGTTTCCTATTCATCCTTATGTTATTCGGAGACGATCGGATGTCTATCGGATGATCCGTTGTAAAGGCGTACCTAGACAAGGGTAAACCACTTGCCCCGAAAATCGAAGTGTCACGTGGCTCTTGTCTACGTGTTGCGTTCGACGGAAACGCCAGTTTTGGTGAGAGGCAGGTAGGCACCGATACTTCAAGGTGTCTATAACTAACGCGCAACTGCGTGAAACGCATAATCGAGGGTAAGGTGCTCAACAGGGAACTGGTAAATCATTACAAAGGAATAATTTCAGGCTATAATACCCTAAATATCTGAATGAAAGAGAGCGAGAGGCAGGCAAAAAGAAAAGAACAATATAACGTAATATGCAGATACCTAAATCGTGATGCAAAATGTGGAATTAACGAGTTATCACCGGCGAAACGTAACAACGGGGATCTTCCTCCGCAGTTGCGCTACGCGGAATCTCGATCAATAATTAATTTGCATTTAGCTTGCAAATTAATTAGGGTACCAGTTGTAGCGGGGCCTTAGGAGTGCTCGATACGAGGACTGGTTCACGCGAATGATTGACGAGAACGGTAAGCGAACATAACGGCCCGTGAAATATTCATTTTGCTATGCGACACGGTCTTCCTGTTTCTTGCATCTTGGAAAATTTCTTTATAACGTAATTTGCCATTCTTGCACGACTCGATCTGCAGGGTCACATCGCGGCTCTAGAAACCTGCTAGCTTAAATTAATTGCGAAACTTCCAGCTGAATTTACATGTACCGCTGTAAATTAGAAATCCAGTATGCTCTGTCCTAGCTTGTTTATTCCAGTGCAGTAGGGAAATTCGAGGAGACCGCGACGAGAATAGTCTAAAGGATCACAGGAAACTAATTAGTAGAAGCGGACACAGTAACTCTCGAATTGAAGCTTATTTCTTTGCATATTACTCAACATCAGCCCTGGAAATCATTCCCAAGTGAATATAATAACTTTTCGATTCGTCGATTTCGTTCGCACCCGACGTTTCAATGGGTTATGGAAAGGAGCTTAAAAAAACTTTGATTCGACGATTTAATTTTTAACTTCCCGGTGACTTTATTGTCATACGGATCCGGTTACATCGTTCCCCTTTTTAGGGAAATTCAATCTAACATTATCATTCATCCCTTTGAAGTCACTCTTTGAAAGTTCAGGGAGCGAGAAATTGAATTGCTTTTGAAAGCAAGATAATCATGCCGGATTAGAGTGGAAATGTAATAAGTATTTCAAACAATCTCTATATGGGCAGAACGTGTTTCAAAATAAATGACGTGATTCCGAAATATACAATTTAAAACAACATTCATATTTTATTCATCATTATAGCCGCTTTGTGCGAGCGCGATGCTAGAACGTCGCAAACAGCTGCATTTTTGGATTCGCGGCCCAAAGCGAAGGCAACGACTCGAGAAAGAGCGCACGATACATAGCACGTGTTGACGTAGATAGATCAAAGAGAGCTTCGTGACCGCATTCGAAGATCCTGTTTGCAACAATATAGCTATAGCCTATAATTTCCGAAACAAGAAGCAGAAGGGAAGAACAAAGAAGGATAGACGTATATACCTATAAAAGCGCGTAATTTTTAGAAAGCTACAGTGAAACAGGAGGAAACATTGCAACTAGAGAATGAGACGAGAGTGTACTTATAACTTTCTTCCGGAGTCGCGACGTTCTTTTCTTTATCTTTCCAACCGTTGGTCGACTTTCCTTTTCTCTCGCTGCCTCTCGTGTCTCCTTCGTGCTTCGAAGGTCCTCGACGATACCCGAGACCTTCTGCATGGAATAAAAAAAAAGCGATATCTTACGGTGCCTGCGACCGGGGTAAAAATAAATCGTGCTCTCTTTCGCTCATGCACCTTTCACCTCTCAACCCATTGCCATCTCTCCTTCTCCTGCTAATACACGTTAGCAAAATTCAATTTCGTTCAGGAAAAAGAGGCGCGAAACCCACGGCGAAAGTATTATTCCCTTTTTTTAGTTGTTTCCTGGATAAGAAAAGCTGATCGGTTTAAGTGTATCTATAGAACACACTGAACGCGTACGATTTTTCAATTTTCTCTCGTGCCACGCCAAAAACCAACGGTGAAATCGTCTTTTCCGTTCGTCACATTTTTTCCCGTACGCTACCCGATTGTAACCGATTCGTGATCCATTTTACTCGAAAATAAAACGGGTTTTAGCTCGAATTAAATTGTATCATGTGGGAAGTGTGATATTTTTTAAATCTCCGTCGGCAAGAAGATATTAATTGCATTTTTCCTTTTCATGAGATCATCCGTCTTTCGCGGAGCGACAGATTTCTATAAATCTTGCCTATTTACAGGAAAAATACGTAGAAAGGCGTTCGCTTTCATCAAATCCCTCGCGGGGAAATCGAATGGCAAATATCAATGTCACATCGAGGAAATTCTTTCCATCATTTTTAATCTAACGATAATCATGTTTAAATATGTACATAAATCAAATCAGTTTGTACTAAGAAGTGTGAAATTAATGATACAAAAATTGTCAATCCTTTCTGCGTGATCTGGGGTAACGAAGAGAAGCACTTCTTTTAGAACGTCCAATCTACTTCTATACTAGGAAGGATTCTTTTCACTGACAAACATTAATTGCATAAACGTCGCCTGTATCATAACAATACTAGTACGTCCAATTTTACTTGCTCCGGTTATGTTTTTCGAGACAAATGCGATTAGGCAATCGATGCTCGATATTCGTCAACGGAATTTCGCGAGTACGGAATCTCACGTGCAAGCGTGAACGTGGACATGTTTCAAATTTAAACCAATATTCCCCGTGTCATATTCACGTTTCACGTCGCAATCTTTCACACTTTCGCATCGCCGAAAAATATTACGGCAGCCCGCAAACGCTATTTGACGTGAAACGTTGCTTTTCCCCAGTTGGTGGCTTGAATAAAAATTGCGGTTTGAGAGAGAAAAGATGAAGTCTGATTTATCGTCGATAATTCATATCGTTTGCAAGAATGTTCCCAGAATTAATATTCAATTTCAGTAGCAGAGAATGACCTCGAAGGATCTATTCTTCAATATCAGAGCTAAGAAAAAAAGAATTCATAGAATAGCCTGGGGAACTCAATTATTAGAACACTGGCCAGAAGACTAGCGGAAGATTCGGGGCTGGAATCTCGACCCAAGCAATCCGATTGACCCGTTCTTCTTTCGAGCCGAAACGAATTCATCCCGTTTGTCTTTATACCCGGGTCGCTTCCAATTTTAAAGTATCTAATAAACGAAAGATACGTGAAAATCAAATTCGATTTACCGATAATGCAAAAATCGTTTCTACTATTTTTTTATCCAGTTTCTTAATTAACGGATTAATCATCGGGATGAAAAAATCTAGGTTCTACGATTACAAGTTACCCTAGGGTTCTCTTTGGACGACCGAACCGAGACTCTCGCTTCAATCAGCTCTGCCAGGCGCTTATACGTCTCCTGTGGGATACTTCTGTGAAAATGTCCGTCCCAAAGTAAAAGCTGGAAGTACTCGATGTTCATAAATATAACTGCGTTCGATTTAAATACGACATTCGCATGCATACACTTTTCGTTATCCCTTCGCACGAATTCTTCGATCAGAATTTTCCTCGATCTATAATTATATTTTTCCTGGTTATATGATCTTAAGCATTATGACCTGAATCATATCTCAATATTAAAGAAATTTCTCTTGCTTCATTAACCCTCTGCTTCATTTCTGCTACCACCATTACCCTGTTGAGCTTAAGTGAAGAATGAATAAGTCCAGAAGACAACGAACAAGCGAGGATTAATTTAAGAATATGAGATGCTGTTTGAGTCTCGGGCTGTTTAAATTTCCAGCTCGGCGCGCGATAAATTTCCTCGCGGTTCGAGCAGTAAATTGTAAAAGATAGTTTCCTTGTGCACAAGTGGTACCATTCAGTGGTAAACCCATTAAGCGTCAGCGTTGCGCAACAAGGTATCGGTGAACTAACATCGCGTTTTATTTATTCCTGTTTAGCTATCTATTTTCATCAATTTAACGTCAGCCCGCAATTTCCCACGCGAGTACACCTCTCGAGCTCAAATCGTAATGCGTGATATATGTATAATAAGAGGTAGAATATTACAACCGTATTACTCGCAGTCAGTCAGAACGTTTTCCCTTTTTTCAAAAGCAAACAGAACCTTTCATCATTTGGAAGTCATTTAACATCGTAATAACCGTGCGTGATCACGCTCGGGAACATAAAAACAGAGGAGTGTGTTTTCCGAGCGCTTAAACTCAACTTTGATAACTCGCAATGAGCTCCAATGAAAAAAAAAAGATCGTACGTATTTAATCGTAGATGAATAACGATGAGAAACAATCGGACACTTTACCTTCTTTTAAAGAGAACATTTTTAATTTGAAATGAAAGTTTGTTTTAACAGCTTTTCGCGCATTTGTTGATTCGATACGCGACTCATCGCGAAACAATGTACCCTACCGTGTATTAAATCAATAGATTCTTCTCCCTGCTCTTTGTAAGGCGAACGATCTCAAGAAAACTCGGTGAACGGATCAACGGAACTTCGCCAAGTTCGATCGATGCTTAACTAAGAGCCCTTTGCAAAGATAATAAAGAGGTAAAGATGAGTTGCGAATTGAGTCGACGAAGAAAATCGAAGATCGAGCAAATTTTTACGACACAGAAACAACCTCATTATTTCACGACATTTCCCGAATGATTTTCATCGGTGTGTTTAGCTAAGCCAAGGTGAATCGACTCTTGGAAGATAATTTTCCCGGAAAATTTCATTTTAAACTTGTATGTACTCGTAAATTTACAAACAAGCAAATTAACTTCGTTTAACGAGATTTTAATTTCGTTTAGCTCCGTCGCGAAACCTCGACAGTTGCATGCGAATTGGAAGTTATTATTCCGTAATTCACGTCGCTTGACAATTCTCTTACTTTGTTATTCGACAACTTGCCACGTGTGCAGATAATACAACTATCTGGAGAATAATTTCCCTCAGGGTATTCGAGATTAGATATGTGCGTATTCCGTGAGAAAGAAACCATACATATACCCGATTAGCTATATGTATATCGTTGTCACGCCCCTCTTTTAGGGACAGTAATCCCAAGAATAAAAAGTATATTCGTTTCACTTATCGATACATCTGAAGCCACGGTCCTTGTAAAATTCTCCTCCTTGCTGAATTGCATACGCACTTCGTCATCAGTTTCACCGTTCCTACCCCGCTACGTTATTCACCTCACTACACCGTCCCTAGAAACCGTTTAATCTACCCTCTGGCCTTATCGCAATTCAACCCCACGCTGTTTTACACCCTCCCGACCGTTCTATACAACTTCTATACAATAACAATGTGCTGCGTGTAAACACAGTTCTTACATCGATACGAAAGCATGAATGCTGCTTCAAAACTAGCAGTAAAAACAAAACATTTTCATACCCGACATTAATATTAAATTGGTCAGTAAAAAATGTCATTTTTACAATTATCCTATGATTTATATTAATTTCATCATAAATTAAATTAATTATAATTTTATATTAATTTCATCCTGGCAAAAATATATTTCAATTTATCAAAACATAATATCATGTACAGCATGTTTTAATAAAATCATTAAACAACATTCATTATACCTGGCATTCCTTACTGACTCACTCTGTATATGTATTGCTAAATTGCATGAATAAATTAGTAGTTATACCGGGTAGTTCGAACGAAGCTGCAATTACAGAACAAATCTGCGTGCTTCGTGGGAAATAATTGAACGCGAAAAGTTTCTACGATGAAATTCCAATTGCATTTTTATTCGAATGAGAAGTAATGCAACTGTAATCCCCTTGCTCACGCTTTGCCTTGCATTTTCTTAGCTGTTATCGTCGCGGTTCGTGCAGCCAGATAAATTACGCGTTTCTCGAGCGCTATACTTACGCTCTTTTCGTTATACGAGAAAAGAGACACGCAGTACCCCAGTAGCCTTATCTATTCGTGGCTCACCGTTAATAAATTCCACCATCTTGCCGTTTCCGCGCTCTTAAAGCACGTTAACCCGAAAAATTATCTACGAATGAATTAGCCAGGATACGATGATGTCTAATTAACCTCTGAGTACATTTATATGTCTAATATTTAACTTTCTTAGTGAGTTCAGCAAAATCTGCACGAAGGCGTAACCTAAGGACGCACGAAAAAAATTCTTGAACATCAAAACAAGGTTATCGCCATAAGTATTTCTGTGATTCTAATTAACTTGCAAGCGTGACTATTATCCTTTTGCTAGAATGTGAATCGATTTGATTAGTGATTTTACTTTGTCTCATATCTAATTGATTATCAAGCAGGTATCGCATTCTATTTCTATCGGACGATTCTTACTCTACCCTGTAATTAAATGGAACGGTGGAACACATGAAATTAGAAAGCATATAATAAGAAAAAGTACACATTTCACAAAAGTAATTCGCGAAATGGATGTACCGCGCATTGAGTAAATAAATATCGTAAAACTGATCGATGATGTGATTTCTATCTCCGTGGTACAATATTCATCCTAAGAAATCAAAAGGTTACCGAAGTTATTTTTCTAGACATAAAAAAATATCTTTAACTGCTTCTTAAAGCACGTACAAAAAATAAAACGTACAGTCAAGAATTCTTTTCTATCGATCAGTTTAGCCAATTAAAGTAGAATAACCAGAATAGAAGCGAGTCACGGCGGTGTCGCTGGTTCGTCTTGGAAATGCAATGTAGAGAACGTAGTGAATTAATTATCGCGTCTGAAAGTTTTGTTGTCGTCACATTGACCGTCAGTGCAGGGCAAGGGATCGACAATCGAACGAGGCATGCCAGTGAACATTGCTCCAAGCTTACGCGGCTTAATTTTTCGGAGCGAAAAACGTATCGCATGCCAACAAGGCGTCGCGACGTGCCGTGAAGTAAAGTGCGTTGAACTCACCTTAGCGTCCCTTTGCATCGAGCCTCAGCTGGCAGCCGCGTTCATCGGTCCTCTTCGGAACGGATTCCGCGTTTCATGTCCGCATGCATGTCCGCTACTTCTGGCTCACGATCACTGCTGCTCGTAACGAGATTCTTTCCTTCGACGCGTCACACGGTGATCGCGATAAAATTGTCCGCGATACGAACGAAGGATGTGTTCACATGAAACGGAGGGAGAGGAGAAATTGCGAAAATAAACTCACAACACTGTTCGCCGGCTCTTTTCCACTCGTCCGCGTTCGAACTCCATCGGAATTGTCCAACTCTCTCCCTCTCCACGACGACGCGTCACGTCGCGAAGTTAGGGACGACCGGGAACCGATTTCAGCGCGCGAAACAAAATTTTTTCCCTCCGTGTGGAAAGCCAAGATTTTGAAGACACCGATCGCGCCGGGATTTACGTGTACTGAGAATGAGAGAACGAACGATAAACAGAGAACAGAGAGGAGGGAAAAAATGACGACGACGTGACAAGGGTGACGCGCGTGATTCACGCACCACACACACGACCGACCGAGAGGACACACCACGATGGACTGGAAACGAGGGTAGAAAACGTGGTTGCCGTCGCGACGCCCTCGTGCGTACTCGGCCGGCGTCGGCAGCCGTCGTTATTGTCGGCGTTTCAGGGCCTTCACACTCAACATCGGGCGCCATTCGGGTCACGTGGCCAACGACGCGAAGGGTGAACGACGCCGGCATCTCTCTCTCCCTCTCTCCCACAATGTTTTCCGGCTCGTCTCGCTCCGACTTGTTTTCCAACGGGAATGAAAAGAGACTGGGATATGCCAACAGCTTGAGATGAATCGTATGAATATGAATAGATGCGCGGCTATGTAAGTACACTGTCTTGCACTCTTATCAAGTTTTATAACCTTAACGTTCCATTCAACCCGCGCCGCGGTGACTCAATTTCCCGCGATTTCCACACGCAATTTTCTCGCGAATGTCACGAGCATCAGGATCACACGGAATTAAGTCCTTTTTCATAATAATACGCAGATATTACTGCTTATTATATGTACATTCAACTTTTTCTACTTTGACTAAAAATAAACACGCAAGTACGCGATACGCGGCACTAATTAGTGCTAGCGATACATGGTGAGTGATGTGCATACTCTGTGGAACGGTCAAAGTGTTAATGGGTTGGATTTATTTACATACATGTGCATAGTGTTTAACCTTGTTATGGATATGATTCTATTAATAAGATTGAATGTAAGTATTATAAAATTCGTGCATATGAATTTGAATCTAGCAGTTAGATTACACATAATTAGATGCACATAAATTTCTCTTCTCAAATACGTAAAACTGTGCTTAAGAATTTCAGCGAGTATTGTCGGTAATTCGCGCAGCCTATCATTATACGATGCAGTACAAGTGCTTGCACGAACACGAACTTTTTTTACCGTTTCTTTCTCTTTTATGGAAATGAATTTCCGTATTTCAAAGCGTGGCCTTTGTTGACTATCGATGTTCCGTTAGACACATTTCTGACGGGCCTGTCGTGGTGTCGGAAATATTAACGTGAGTAAAGTTCCGTTCGATTTTTCATTCCGTCTGTTATCGCATTGATAGTGAATTTAAAATGTAACTCGTTCGGTCGTGGTTTACGACGTGTCGTAAGTATTCTTTCGCCTCGTTGCTGCGAATCACGCGCATAAATAATATTGCACCGTGAAATAGGAACTAACGGAAGATTTCCCGATAGACTGTGGCCTAACCTTTCAAGAGGATGCTTGAATAAAAGGAGATGTGCCAGGATTTCTGAAAGCTGGAGAAACCGGTGCGTGTCTACAAAATTCGATCCAGATATGGTAACGTACACATTTAATATTTTATTGCGTGTTGCTAAGATTTTGCAAGTCGTTGCTTAAAAAGCATTGCAAAGCTCCGTTTAAGCTTATACACATCTGTATTACATTATACGGTAAGACATAATTTAATGTGACATGAAACCATTGGTGCTGGGTGACGAGGTTTATCGTTAAAAACGTTAATCAGCTCATTGTGTCTCGAGATACCTGGCCCAGGCCCAGGGATACAAAGGGTTTCCATGCATGGCAAGTTCATAAAAATATCTTCGAAATGTAAAACTGTTCTTTTAATTTCTTCTTTCTAAAGTGAAAGTGCAACAGCCGGATAAAACGCGAAAAAATTGCACTCGCAGGAGTAGTTATCCGGGAAAGCTCTCCGAACTAATCGTTTGTAATAGCTAGTAAAAAAGAACTCGGTCAAATGTGTACGAGTATATTGTCAGGAATAATTAAAGAAAAGTGTCATCTCTAAGAAAGCTTTTTAACAGTACCAACGGATTACGAAGTAGCGTTCCGGTTAAAATGTAGGAAGTCTCGTTAAAAGCATTATCCAAGTACTTGCGATAAAAAACACGAGCAAAATTGAAAAGTTTTTTTTTGCTAACTCAATTTCTGTGTTGATCACAACTTCGTAAAATGAATCAAGCTATTATTTTGTACTTTATCAATGTTGCGAAACATTAGTTTTCGACATTTCTCAGAACTTGCCTGAAACTTGGACACGACCTCGTTTGCCGGTGTGCCCGTGCACACGCTCGGCAACCCTTTCGCGACAACGAGAAGGGTGAGCGCGAATGCCTGGGAATTTGTCTCGCGACAACTTTTTCAGAGCATGCATCGCGACCCGGTCGCCGAAAGCTAGCTTGCTCATTCTGATATCACAGAGCGTATCGTTACTCGTTAGCTCGTACTGACCGACTGACACATTCTACTTGCGATTCGTAACCATGACAACGTAAACGATGAGTATTATGCAGGGTTATCGAGGAATATGTTTCTTAAAATTTAAATACAGTCGATCATATTATTTAATTATACATCACTTATTTAAGAATGCTGAGGTTCCTTGGACATCGGTATTACGGTCAATCCATCACATGTATTGCTAAAGATATTTATCTCCGACTTTATGCCTAAGAAATTTGGCGCGCGGCACGAGGACCAGATGTTAGTAGAGTAAAGAGTTAGTCAGATGGTGGAAATGTGGGTGGTAGCCCGTTCACGCGAACTAGCACGGAAGAAGGGACGATTTATGGTCATTAAATAATGTAACGAAATTTATTCCGCCGTTCTAGTCGTTCCAGGAACTAGTGGCGTTAAATTTTCGAGGCACGAACGTGTGTCTACGATTGCGATATTAATGGTCGCGGGTGTAATAGGGTCCGATAACTGGCCAACGGCCAACAATCGACTTCGCTCCGTTGCAAAATGTCCACGGTACGGAAGAAATTGCACGAGAGAATCTGTCCGTTTCACGCGTGCTCCGCGTGCCTGCATAGCTGGAAAGTTTCACGGCTCGTACAGTGTACCGATCGCAACGGCGTGTCTGAAAGCTTGAGCGAAACGCGATGTTACACGCTTCTTGCAATTCGCGTCTCGCGCCCCATTAACGGTTGGTAGCAACCGTTGGTATTTTTCTCAACCCACTTTGAAAAATTGAAACACATACGCGTGCAGAAAGTTGTTCCTCGTTTGGCCACACGCTGTGAATAAATTTTTCCCTAACCATTAAACAGTAGCCAGGCAGAGGACGAAGTTTTCTGTCCGTGAAGCTAACCAACTGCGTTCCATACTCAGTTTCAAAAAATTTCCATAGTAGCAAAATACTCGTGACAACTATGGCAGTTGCCGTTTGCTAACTGCTGACAGGGATAATTCAGAACGTTACCACCTTTCTGTTTTATTTGGGAATCGCTATTTTTGGGGAGAATTTCGGTATTAAACCATATTTTTACCTTCGCTATGAATTGAAGGATTTACAGTTACGACTTTTACTGTCTATTATATTAACAAAGAGTATAATACCTTTTCATTGTGGAAACACATGAAAATTCAAAAAGATGAATTAAAAGATTGTGTGAACCTCCGTTGCTCGTACTTTCATAATTCCATCGTAACGGTGGTCGTGGGGTGAAATCTCAGCGTTATCGCTAGAAACCAGTGGAAACTTTTCCACCGAGTCGGGTCATTGGCCCGGGGAATCGAGAGATACTCGATCTGGCTGTGGGATAGGGAGCACGCGATGCATTAAGACCGAATTTAGTCTCGGTTGCATATGCATTCGCGTGACTCCTCGCTCGGGCTTGTAATAAGTGAATTCGCGTATGCCCGAAAACTTGGCTGACAAACTCATCCGGGCCGTAGGTATGATAGGGGGATCGTTCTACCCATCGCGTCGAAACCTCCCTTGTTTTCTGACTGTTTAACCGGTTTCCCAGAGACCTGGTTTTTGCCGCATGCAACGCGAATGCGGTCGCGAACTATGGATTCGCCGCCGCATATCCACCGGGTTCGCGTGTGTTCACCCCTTTCGCGGCCATTGATTCGCCCTCGTGTTTATTCCAGCTATACATATACCTGCGCGCCTCGCCTGCCGTTTGAACTTACGTAATGGTTCCGATCCTAATGTAGCTGCAATTTGATATCGGTGATTCCCTAATGCTGCTGCCAATTTTAAGTAATCTCCGTTCTGCGTAGCTATGTATGTACGAACCAATAGTGATTTTTATATCAGGGTAATTTCTGATGCAGGGTGGCAAAAGCATAGTACGATGCTTGACAGTTATTAATAATGATGTAGGTATTCAATCACATTTTCGTGGAGCGACGTTATGCATGACACGTCTGATGCTTTTGATGGGCAAAAATAGTAAGACAAGTTCGTATCGAATTTTTCTGTTATGGTAAAAGCATTGAAGAACGACGCATGAAAGGGTCTTGATATCGGTAACAAGCGATGATAATGATAAAAGTTTCGCCAGGAATACACGCGAAGGTATAGCGTCGATCATTCTCTCCGGGCAAACTCGATGAAACTTTATCTATATTTATACTATCCGCCGTCTAGAACTCGTTCGGAGTTCATAGATAAGTATCGTTACGGTTTTTCGCCAGCAAGTTATAAAAAATTCGCAAATAGGGAAACCATTTTCGGAAAATAAAATTCGAAGCGATAGAAATCGCTGTTATTCCTGACAATATTGAGAACGTCCGTAACAATCTGGGAAACTAAAAACCGTGCAAGCTCGGGCGAGAGCCGCGCGAAGCTGGAACCAACGCGAAAGTGGGCGAGATTTATCTTTTTTTTTGCGCGGAGCATCGCGTTTCATCGGAAAGTCGCGAATTGCGGCTCGTCGCGTCGGTCCGACGGAAAAGAAGATTAGATTACTTAGAAGCGTCCCCTCGAGTTCAGCCGTAAAGAGGTTTATCGCGACGAGACGAGAGCGGACCGAGGATCGAGAAAGATACAAAGGAAAAGGAAACCCGACTGGATGTCGTAAAAACGGTAGGCTTGCGAATCTTGGCCGGCTCGAAGCGGGCAGCGGCCATTAAAAAAAGTCGAGTTCAATAAACTTTTCGCGCGAAACGGCCGGGTTATCGATTTTTCTCGCGTTACGTCACGTTACCTGATTTTCCATCTGACCACCGTTCTATCGAACCACGGGCGAAACCACGACGGAAACATTGTTTAAGCTAAATTACCGGGAATCATGAACTTCGATGAAGTTCAACCCCGTTCAATCGTACGTGCATTTTTATTCGTCGCGTGCTTCCACTGCACCGTGGGTATCGATTCGTTTCGGTCCGCACGTCTTTGCGAGGTATTTTCAGCGAGATATCGTGATACGAGAGAATAACTCGAGACACGTGCATGACAAATATTCGCGAACTCACGACTTTGCTACAAATCGGATTAGTCCGCGAGATTTGTTTCAGGACATATGTACGTGTCTCCATGTCCGAATCCGCTACTTTCAAAATTAAATGTAAATGGCCCGATGTGTACACGTATAACGTTCTTTATTAAGCTGCATTAACGTGAATAAACTGGGTGAAAGAGTACATAACAATAATACCTATAACGAGTATAATAAATTGCTGGTTATTTCCATTGGCTTCGAGCGATTAGATCGTTGATTCGGACTTGGCAATAAACAACGAGTTGTCAATTAGTAAAATGCCCGTTCACCAGGTCATTGTGTTATCCCATAATTAACAGCGCCGAAATACCGGCTGCCGTTGTCGTGAAGTGGTCGAAATCGATAATTCATCCGTCCTACGACCCAATTCCTAATTTACAACCGAAACGGTCTTCGTATCGTGCCGTATGTTGGTAAAACTCGATTACTTGGTCCGATTCTTTCAAGCACCGAGAAGACGTTTGACGAAGTAGCCAGGGAAAGCGTAGATCGCGCAGCCAGCCAGCAGTACCACGAGTATGCAGACGAAGCAGCAAATTATCCTCCATTTGTAATAACGGCAGACCACGTAGCGAAATGCCTTCCACGGGTTGCGAAACCAAGAAAACGAGGTGTCGGGTCGGCTATGAATCAAGGGAAGATCAAACGTAATGGATTTGTATCGCGAGAAATGATGCGTTTTCAATGAATTCATGAATATAGGAACGGGTATTAGTAACAAAGCCAGTTACCGATATTTGATTAATTACATAATGACGCTTTAATAAAGGCCGGATGCCTGTCCGACTGGGATTTAATTATGATCTCCAGTCACTATCGATCCGATTTCCAGCTCACGTGTTTCAAATTTTTGGTCTTACTGTTAACGCAATGTTTATCGGTTCAACGTTCTTACATTTGTACACTTCAAATATTTTAATGTTGTGCAATATATGCACGTTCAATATTCGGAATTAACATAACTGGATGTTATAATTTATGTCCAAATTCTTTTCTACTATGAACATTTATTTAACTGCTTTTATAAATGAACTTCGTGCTTCAACACTAAAAAGACTGAATTAACTAGAAATGTATGTCGAGCGGAAAGAAACTTCGTCCAGATGAAAATGTGTGTAGATTGAAAACTTATTGGGGAAAAGTTGGTGAGAAAATTACGTCTCTTTGACGGGTAAACGAACTCGAGCGTTCGGCGTGATTACTATTCGTACAATGGGACACCGGTTAATTTTATCGTTCGACCTTTCTTTGTGCCAGCGACGTAGCAGACGGGTAATTTAAGTGGATAGCTAGATCTAAAGATTAACCAGGGATACGTTGCCCGTCAGAGTCCCGAATTAACCGTGCCGACTTAACGAAATAATCTGGTTACTCGTAGTTGCTTGCTCAGTTATACACGTCAAAATCGAAAATTAATGCGTTTAAGTCGGACGGCAGGCGATATCTACGCTAATTTAATTTGCGGCTGAGCGATGCAGTCAGCTTTGATACGGTCATTATGCTATACAGCTATTTTATTTCGGCTCCGTCCGTGTAGCTTTATACGATCCATTGCATGAAATAATTGCACTCTCTGAATAGCCATAAGTTTCTCTCATAATAGATAATCAAATATTTCGTTAAATGTCCCGTGGTTAATTTGACAATTCTTTACCGAGCTCAAAACGGATTTGTTCGTATTCGAAATTGATCGGAATTCAACGTCTCTATCGGGTTGATGTCTGTCAGAAATTATTCGGATCTAAGTTCTCCGCTGAAAAATAGAACTTTCCCAACTGGATTTTCCGACTAATTGGAGTTTATAAATGAAACGTCAGGAACCGCGGTGATGCAAATAAAATGAAATTTGATACTTTGGCGGGGGCAGATTTTGTGGCGGATCCCTTCCTTTGCCCGCTGGTTGTTCGTCGGCCTCCTCAGCTCGTAATATCGACATTTCCAGTTCGACTTTCCCCTGAATCGATATGTTACGTCACGTGAACCTATTTCAATATTTTACGAATACTACGGAACAAAAGTAAAAGAAAATAAGGTCGAGTTACATAAGTAGGTAGCGCGATGCTCGTTGTACACTTCTGGTAAGCAATATTGAGAAGTATCGAAGTCTTATGAATTGAATTTCTAATCATCGTAGAAGAGATTTTACTCCTTGGAGACAGAGCAGAAAAGATCATAATTCGTGACACATACTGCTTGGATGTATTGTCCACTATTCTTGCTTCGGTTGAACGGCCACCACGCTCTAATCCTCGTTACTTTGAACAAGTCTATAGTTGGCAAACTCGGGTCGAGTAGTTTCAGAGTACAAGTTTTCGAATTTGCACTTCCCCGAGGCATTTTAGACAGTTCTAAGGTCAATGCTCCTAAAAACGTCCGATATTCGTTTCGATTTTACTGATTAAAATCATTCGTTTTACCGAGGAAGTCGTCGGGAGAGAAATGATCATTGTCCCAAACTTGCAGGTGCAATCTACAGGGGTATTTCTCTTCGGTCTCGCTCACAGCGAACACGGACAATTTTTTTCGCACGATCATGACACGTTCACCTTTCGAATATATCACGCGGAACACGAACCTCCAATTAAAATTTCCTTCGCCGGTCAGAGAATTGTAGTGAACGTCAGTCTTCTGGTAGTCGTCGTAATGAATCCAACTATAATCATTTCGCATTATTTTTTATTACGAAAATTAACAGTTGTTCGACGTACCCTTTTACGTAAATATCGGAGCATTTTTCTCCCGTGAGGAATTGACTGTCGACGAGAGGCACTGCTTCGGTATTCCAGACTATCACGCGAATTTCGTATTCTTCCGGTACGGGCGGAGCGATGTTCACTGCCGATTTCGGAGGCAGCTCACTGTATTGGAACATGTCAACCCAAAGTTCCAGTTGACCCTAAGCGGAGATCTCGCTTTGACGTCGGCAATAATTAAGTCGTTTTTACGATAACATTAACTCTATTCATATATAAAACCTTAGGTTATAATTAAACGAAATATGACTCTTGGTAATAAAAAAACTAATTCCATCAAGATGAGTATCGTTTGCCTAAAAAAATTTTATCAAAGTTTCGGCGAAGACCGCCCTTTGAATGCAATCTCTACCAGCTACGTCGTCTAAGTAAATGAGTACTTCTTTTTTATAACCTGCTCTAAACCGGGTCTCTCGGTGTTAAAAAGGGGCCGTCTTTCGACATGTTCGGGCACCAGAGCACAACCGCAAATGGGGAAATCTTGCCATTGATGAAGCACACCTAAAGCCATTCGTTCTTCTCTGTCTGTATAAAATCGATCGATCGTTCATAGCTTTTTCAATTCCGGAATGTTAATTTTAGAAACAAACCAGTAGTTTCGACGAGCTTGTCATCGAGCAAGAACCTCTTTTTTCCGATCTTTACATATTCCTTTCCATACTCTGGCGGAGGGAGATGATTCTTCTTGCAGAGCTGTTCGAGTATCAGCTTTGGCGTCTCGCGATCCCTCCATTTATTATATCCCTCCGTTTGATATTCCCTCGCTATGCCGCAAGTAGCACGGTGTCTGCTATAAAATCGATTTTCCAAATCGATTTTCGTCTCTCCTATTAAATCATCACCCGAGGTAGCATCGTAATCCCACACTTGCACAACTATCATATAATCTTGAGGGAATGTCGCATCTATTTCGAACAGTCTGTAAAGTAATCCACTTTATCCACCTTATGCGCTTTGACTTAAACCTGATCCAGAAGCTTAACTTTTTGTAAGAGAATTTTATTAGCTGCTGCAAGAAATTATGAGCTAGAGATTCATAATGCAGACGAAGGTTGCAGACAAAGTAGTAAAAAAGAGAGAGATTCGTAGATAATTCACTCTGTTCAAATAGGGAAAGAGATGAGTTTCCTTGAAAAGAGAATTTCCAGGATGAAACGGATGAAAGAATCATAATGCGACAGTTCAGATGAAATTAAAGTCGTACCGGCCGAATGTGGGATTCAGCTGATTGGGTATATAGTTCTTGTTGTCATTGATGTACGTTTTGCCGATCTGAACGCATAGATACGGGTCAGACTTTCCACTTAGGGGATCGCTAGGCTGCAAGTTGATGCCTACGAAGCGAATCGATTCGTTTTACCGCGCGAGCTCGTTTGCGTGTAAAAATAAAATGGTCGCACCCACACCTTTCACAATGTACAGCCTGACCAGAAGCTTGACAGGCTCCGTACTCGGATAATCGTCGCATAGACCGTTAGCCGCGTTTCTCCCGCTTCTCGTTTTGCAGGGCTGCTTGCTTGGATGCGGCCAGCGATACACACAAATACGTCCCTGTTATAGAATTTCAGTTTCAGCAGATTCTTGCAACATTTAATTTTTTTTTACTCGAAGCATGAATAAAACAAGTGAAGCTGGATTTAATCAATAATTTCGAAGGTAGATAACATTTTTTTTAGAAAATAAAGTACAAGATGGACAGGTCAGAGAAATAATAAATCTAAAGAACAGACTGATGAAATAAAGGACTGTCCACTTAAATGAACGATATATGACTGTACAGATAGTTGAGCTCTTCCGCAATCCCAAACACAGGAATGAACCTTGAACTTTCCAACGTAATGGTCGCTATCGTAATCGGTATCCTTGCTCTTCTGACCTCTCCAAAGCTCGAACGTTCTCAGTCGATCGTGAAAGCCGGCGAATTGCGGCTGCACCTCGAGTTCCCCGTTGTATACCTATTTTCCCGTTCAATGAGACACAGCTAAGCTCGTGAAAATTCGCTAAAGCGGTATGGGTTCTGTACCTTGAACGTCGCAACGAGCTTCTGATCTCCGGGAGAAAAGCTCCCCAGCTCTCTGCTTCTCTCCACCTGGAAACGTGCTACTTACCAACGACCCGTGGCGATTTACATACACAACGGATTACTCGTGTGATTCCTTTTCCGTGCACCCACCTCTAGGGATGCGAAATATTTGGTCCACCAGTCGCCCGACTCGTCCTCCTGATCCGCCTTCTCGATAGTTTTCTTCTTCCTTTTGCCCGAAAACAGACGCGAAAGAAATCTCTTCAAAGACCCTAAAATCTTTTTCATCCACGAGATTTTCCCGTCCATCTTTTTGTAAGGAATCAGTTCCTTGTTCTCCTCCTCTTTTGACGGATCGTAATCGATCGGCAGCGGTACTTGAAAACCAATTCATTTTATTTTTTAAACCTTTTTTCCGGAGTTACAAGTAAAAGTACAAGTTAAAACCGGGAGTGATTTTAGATTGATTTAAATTGACAGAGAAAGGACTTAATTCGTTTTAATATGCACTGCTTTTAAAATAATATTTGAGATAGGTTAAATGCGGAAGATAAGGTCGATGAACTTCCTCGTAGGATTTTCAGACAGACAAGGCAAATCTGATAAATCCATTAATAACTCGGCGCGAGTTAATCCTGACTCGTGATTTCCGGGCCAGGCAGTCGATGCTCGCGGATGTTCTTCAAGTGTTGATAAAAAACGTTTATTCGCGGATTATTATTCCGCTCAGATACTTTAATTAACCAAGTTTTCCACGGTATTCGAATGGAACGCTAGAGTTTCCATGAGCTTTCGTTATTAACTCTCGCTGGTGGAGCTCAGCGGTTCAAATATTTAGTAACAACTTAAAGTAGCTCCGAAATATTTAAGCATGTTATAAATACATTTTCAGACAGATTTGATATTATTTTAATTCCATTTCCTTAGAAGATTCACTGTTTTTGTATACAGAACGACTGTAGAAAAAGACTCACGAATGGTAATTGGTTGTTTTTTACCCCACGGCGGTTTTAGTATACATCTGCTCTCGTGTATTTGGGCATTGTACTCCTCCTCTGTTATTAATTGCTCCAGAAAGACGTTCATGCTCGGTATGATGTAAATCCCGGCATATTTGAAGCAACCGAATCCTCGCGAGTCGTGCGCCGTTATGGTGACAGACGGGTAATAGATATCGAGTTCCGGCATGTCCTTAGGAATGGTATTCTCGAATCAGTTCAGACTCGCCGAGTGAGAAACCGTTTTTAAGTAAGTACCAGATCGACGATAACGTGAGGCTTCTTGTAGTTACTGAATTTCTTAGCGTTCTCCATCACTTCAGACTTCACGTGGACCCCGGCGCACTTGACGACGATTCGTGGGTTTAACACCGGCATGTAATAAATCTTCTTCATATCCCTCACGCCCCAAAATATAACTTCGAGCCTGTAACTCGTCATTCTTGGCCTGATGTCTTCCGGGATGTTGTAAATGATGTCCTCCGTCGTCGCATAAACTGTCGGCCTGTCGACGGATTTATCGGGCTTTGTCTGGAAATGATGCATGAACGCGCTTATCTCATTTCCATTAATTACGTAGCTTCATTATCCGATGTAAGACGTGCAATAAATCATTCAATTACGGAAATAATTTTTATGAGGTCATTTAGATCGCTTTATTTTTTCATCATTTAAATCGCCGGTTTTGTATTTTAACATTCGAGTGAATGCGGTTTAAGGAATTTGGGGACACGCGTGAGTATTACTCTCGAGATGAATCCGCGCGGAAGACGACAGAAGGATTCATTAACGACGAGGACGTCGGGAAAAGCGAGGCGAATATCGATTAGTATCGGCATTCTCTGTCTCTCACCTCTATAAGCTCGAACGCGGCGAGCAACGAGCCGAGCCAGTTCTCCCTTTGCGATTTAAATTTGTACCACTCAAGTTTCGGTGGGAAATCAGGTGGCGAGTAAGTTTCCTCTGCTAGTTTAACTAATGGCATGGCCGTGCATCTTCCGCAGAACTCCTTTATACCCTACAAATTTCAGTTCCCCCCGTCAGATGTTTAAAACAGGCAATTCGCTTGCATATTAATTAATTATATCCAGATAATTTTGCAAGAGTAATTTCGCATAATAATGAACGAACTGCTTACACATATATCTAGATCAAACACCTCTACAACTACATTGGGCGGATTCGATTTGATGTAACCCTTCGTTCCGTGCAAGGTCCTCGGCGACAGTACCAAAGTTTGATCCCAAAACGGGTCTAGCGTTTGCTTAAGAACCTTCAAAATATAGTAAACCAGTAATCCTTAGAAGACTTAGGAATTTTCTGTCGGTCTCAAAGTTTTCAAGCTCCTCTTTATAAAAATTTCATCTTACAAAGTCACGAGGAAGCGAGAGGTATCTGGCATTCGCGGAAATTGGTCTCCGTCGGATTTCGTTTATTGAGAAATAACGGATCCTCTCTGAATTCCTCGAAACGGGATCGCACGGAAATCTCGGCAGTGGCCGTAGGTATAATAATAATAACTGGGTTGAGTTCAGGAAACGTGGATGAACTCTATCGACGTATGAAACTTACTCTGGTTGAAGCTGTGTAACCGTGAAATGCGACGCGTACAAACGGATCCAATAAACCGGATGCATCCATGCCGGGATCAAAGCGACCTTGGAATATGTGAGCACGCAATTGGAACGGCTGCAACGAGCGCAACCTAAGCACCGTCGCGTTGCGTCGCGTCGGAATATTTCTCCGGTGAGCGGTATTAACGGTAATGCTCTTCCGAAAATGGTGTCGGAAAGCTCTAACGGGGGATCAACGTCAAGTTTGGTTTCTGGATCGCTGAACATCGCTCCCGGCAACGCGCGACGCTCTGATTATATCCGGATACCGATAGTTACTCGTATAAGGGTCTGAGCCAATCGGTTTGATCACCTCAATCGGATATTAGGGTAACGAGATCGACGGCGTTTCAATTTAAAAAAACACGGCTTTGTTTCTTGTACATTATGTAAATCACGTAGATTTCAGGGGAACTAAAGATTCTTGCAGAAGTTTATAATAGTGTGACAAGTGTAGTAAATGTGTATTCGATTCCACGTAAAAAGGCGTGTTCGCTCGGGGATCGCTTTACTAGGAAAATTTAAATTAGTTCTCGCATTACGCGGTGTTCAACATAACAATATTCGAGTCTCATAGAATTAATGAATAGAGTTTATATCAATCGAATACTAAAAACAGATGAAATTTCGCGAAATACAGAACTCTATAGCGCAACGAGGTAATTAATTAAAAAAAAAATTATACCGTGATTTCTATGCAGCGTCTCCTGAATGCCAGCATTAATTAAAGCGTCTACGCTCGGATCCGTTCAAAACTTGACCTTGCTCCGTGCTGCGTGAAAAAATTGACATACCGCGGAACGAGTGTACTCGAAATATTTCGGGAACGAGTCCACGTTCTCGTGATGATCCACGTTGTAACCGGGTGGTATCGAGGACCAACAGGCATTCACGTACTCGGCGTTGCCCAGCCATAGAAACATTTCTAATTTACACGCGATGTAATCGGCGTCCTCGTCGTCTCTGGCGTTCCTAAGGAATACGTCCATCTTCGTGCCGCACAGTGGTCCCCGCTCCGTGAGCGCTTCAGAGTAAAAGATCCGTTCGGCCGGGAATCGCTTGTAGGCCACTCGCTTCGAGCCGGCTATCATCCAAATGAAAACGTGCGGGAGACTGTGCTGGGGCTAGGGTTAGGGTAAATTTGTAAAATGGTAGGTACGCGTCGCTGCCAGTGAAATGAATTTTCCATCGGGACGTGCACGCGAAACGAGCAGGGGGACTCTCGTCGTTTCTCCTTAAATATTTTATTTCCCAAGGATACGCGGCGCTCGCGTATGAAAGGTCAGCGCGCGACGGTTCTTTCTCCGGAAAATTTTCAAGGAAAACGAAGAAATAGGATAAGATCCGTAAAGAATAAAAGTTCCGGCTGACGAGTTCGCTCTTTTCTTTCTCGTAAATCAGTGTCTCGTCCCGAAACAAGTTAGTTGAAGAAAGCCGAGAAGAAGAAAGTTCGTACGGTCACGTCGAAGCGTTTAAAAGCTCGCTTTTTTCTCCCGGGCTTTCACCGCGACGAAAGAATAGCGATCTAAATTGAATACGTCCTCACGAGTTTCCGTTGGAATTCTAAAGTCCGAATTTACGTAGATCGAAGTTTCCGTGAGCCGTTGCGGAGGAATATCGATGAAACTTTTTATCAGATTTCCAAAGTAGCTAATTTATGAACGAATAATCCGTAATCGGTCCCGTATTGGGCGTAAAATTTTTTGTACCAGTCATTTGCGTGGATCGAATCATTAAACAAACAAAAAGTTCGCCTGATAAAAGCGCATAAAACTCGGTTACTAACGTCTTCCCGTAACTTGTTCACTCGGGCCAAGTACTGGTACGCGTGCACCATCGCGATCCTCGTGTAATGATTGTTCGGAAGTTCTCCGTTGATCTTGATCCTCTTCAGTATGTTCTCGATCTCTTTACGGCAGAGGTTCACGCGATGCCGATCGAGCTTCGTGGTGCCACCCTCGTCGTCGTATCTGCCCGTATCTAGCGTATGCAAATACCGGATGCAGTGACTCTTCGTTGCACGAATCGTCTCGTTGTAGAATTTGTAAGCGTCCGGATGTTCCAACGCGATCATGCCTTCCAGTTTGTCCAACTTCTCCTCCTGTGTCCCGTTCAATTAAAATTTGCCTCGAATTATTCTCGGCGTTCCAACATCGATAAGAAACTTTCCAGGGCAGCGCGAGAATTCGCTTCGAGGATGTATGAAATATTTCCTCGAGACCGTACCTCCCGATGTTAATCACAGTTTGCAATTTTAACGAGTGCTCCATCTCATCATCGAATAGCGCCGCTTATTAAGTGGTTAATAATACAACCGAGCTTTCAAAGTTTTTGACACGAGTTGTTCGAATCACACGGTCTTTACAGAGTTCGAGAGTAACTTGACCTGGATCGTTCAACTTTCGATTAATAATTTTCTACTTTTGCTTACATTTCCCTGACATAGAAGAGGAATATCAAAATTTGAACATATTGCAAGGACGAGATCAGCGAATTCTTTCGTTTTTTCGGATTGATGGAAGTGCTGAGGATGTAAATCGTACAAGGAAATTAGCGATGTAAGCCAGGTTGTTGCTGTTGTGTATTCTCCACTCGAGATTCGGCCACGAAGATCTAACGTAGAGGCACGGTTTTCTCGATCCAAGTGGAACGTAATTATATTTGCCGTCCAACGTCCCGGTCAATCGTGGCACGGTCTGGCTCTCGAATTCCGGTCTACGGTCCGGCATCTGGCTTCCTGTCGAGAGAAATTAATCACATTTTACAATGAAGAGGGTAGCCGCACATGGCGTGCAAACTTGTCGATCGTATTAACAAGTAATTGCCGGAATGGAAGCGCGGTTTGTACGACGGGGAAGTCGAGATTCCGCAATTTTCCGAGGATTAGGAAACGTTGTGGACAAATCAGAGTACTCGGTCCTCACCGTCCTCGTAGACCTGGCTGCGAGCGTATTGTCTGTTCCCGGCATTACCAAGGCTGATCTCGAAGCATATGGATTTCGTCCAAAACCTTTTCCGATCGATCATACTTATGTCGTACAGTACCGCGACCAAGTAGTACTCTTCCGTCCTCCACAAGCTCCTCTTTGAAAATATAGAATCGTGAAAGGTTAATAATGACAAATCAGAATATAAAATCTGACCTCTGACTTATCTGGTTAAATAAATTATTCACATAATTTAGTAAATACTGCAAGTGTGCAATACGTCTGAGCATGTAAGAACTACATCTACTGAAACAGATTTAATATGCTCCTACATTTTTATTTTTTGCACTTCCAAATTGAATCTTCTTAAATCACAGTAATGACATGTTCGAAAGAAGAACGAACGTCCAAGAAGAAAATTGATCACCGTGCCGGTGTTATACCTCGATAATAGGAGCGGTAGCATCCACTTCGGCTGTAGTTCCAGCCGTCGTTTCGGAGTCATCCATTTCAGTTTTCAAAGAAAGAAGAACCCTGCCTCGATAGAAAGGAAGGGCTACCGTGCATTTCCCAAAGCAGCTGTTCTTTTCTGTACACCCGTAACCATAAAAATGAATGAACGATGGTCCGAACGTTGGCAGGAAACCTGATAACCATGATACGTTTTACGTTGTACAATTTTCATGAGAACAGTGACCGTGCGAACTCGTGGGGAAATGTGTTCATTTTCCACTGAACCAAAAACAAATTGGCGACCGATTGATGGACGCAGTTCTTCCTCTTTTTATGTAATCAAACCTGACAATCGAAACAGGTATGCGCAACGTAGGAAAGAACGGAGAAAAAGAGAAAAGTAAACCGAATCGAATCGAATCGGACGTTACAGGACATTGGTTATATTAAATGCAGACAGAAAACAGGGGCGAGCGAGGTTGAGAGGGTGGAGGAATTTAAAGCACAAATAGAACGGAGCAAACAGTCCCGGTTAATCAACGTTTCGTTTGCAACTGTTATTCCTACTCGACGGTTCAGGCTTTTAATTCATTTACTTGGGTCCTGTCGCTCATTCGCTGTTGGTTATCGTTGTTCTTTTAGTTTTTCCCTTAATTTTACCGACACGCACGATCAATTTTCGAGGAGATGCATGAGACAATTAGGAATTACCGGACTCTCCAGAATGCGATATTTTGCTCAGATTGAGAATGTAAGATGCCACGACGCAAGTTCGACAGCTGTCGATGCGATGTTTGATTGCGATCCTGGCACGTTGACACAAGGACGGAAACATTTCTCTGAACGTTATCCTTTCGTTGAATCTCGGTCTGTACGTTTGCCATGCTTGACTCGTCGTCTTCTAAATAGTTTTTCAAATAAAAATTAAATTCCCGCAATTAATAATTGTTTATACGAGCAATTATGATTTCAAGCTAAAAACTGATCTGATCTTGATCGATGCTATAAAATTATATTGTAATCAATTTTCACTCATCGTTTAATATATTGCTTGCTTGTGCAATTTTGCCGTTTGATGCGTGCATACCTTCATACCGGCGAACGATATTTGCACGAACGGGTTGATATTTTCGAAATCATTCTTCGTGCAAAGACTGCTCATGTCCGGCAAACCGTCCGCCCTGTAGATCGCAAAAATGTAACGCGCACGTTGCCTGAAGGGTAGGAACTCTCCGACGGGTAACAAGAGGTTCCTGTAATTATTCGTCTTCCATTAACCGAGCATGCTCTCCGGTTCATAGTAGACGTATTCTCAATTCTCGAGCCCAGCGCGAATCGATTGCGTGACACGTCTCGTGTGAATACTCTCCATGTAACATTAAAATGGACGTTGCAGCGTGTCGCTATTTCCGCGTGAACTAATCGGAAACGCTTTATGCATATAAATGAACAATTGGGGACAAAATTTTCATAGGAACGACCGAAAGTGTTCATTAGACGCTCGAAAATTACGAAGTAAATTTTAAGTAATGTTATTTAAATAATGTTTTTTTGCGATGCTCGAGGTTCTACTGTTTGATAAAGCGTTACTTTTTATAGGATTAGATGGACGAAGGATTAATGGTTTTTCTCAATTTCTTCATGCAATTAGCAAGCAACGATAATTACCCTTCGATGTCATCCTCACCCTCGGTTTCAGGGTGCACTTTCATCTTCTCTCCTTTCACGTTGATCCCGATGTTACATTTGACGTAACCTTTCGGCCCTGCGGTGAGGTCCTTATGATTCATTAGCATCGCCCATTTGTGGTGATATTGACGATCTATCGGAATCGATATAGACAAACTTCTTCCATCTGATTAGGCGAGACTAAACAATTGTCACCTGGTTGATCCCATACTAAAGCAATTTCGAAACTACTGCTTCCGTGAAATTTAAAACGTAGATAGCTCTTCAAATACACGGCTATCATGATTTTAGTACTGAGCAGTTCTTCTTCGTTGCATAACAAGTCGAATACGAAGTACTGTAATCAGGTGGAAAATGTACGCGGGGTAAAGCGATCTATAAATATTTGTAAATAATTTTTCAAAGTTTTACTTCGTTATAAATTGGTGAATCGGTTCTTTCGCGAACCGCAGTCTTCTTTCTCCGATTGCCGACTTTGACCACAACCATTGGGTTCGCATTTTGCGGCAGGTGCTGCGCTTTCAGTATCTTCACACAAATCTGATAAGCAGTTGGCCGATGTACCTTCGGGCTCATCGCGTTTCGATAGACTCGATTGTGTTTTCCTTCGATGCAGGTCGATGTACTCTCTCGTTTGTTTGATATATCGACTGGCTTGCTGAGCACATTTCACAGTTTATTTGTTTGCAATATACTACATGTACATATTATCTAACTCATTGAATTTCCACATTTTATCATATCCGTCTTATTAAGGATGTATAGGCTATATACTTAAACAATGTTAACATGTTGAATTTATTATCATAGGTTCCTATTACTA
The DNA here is from genome assembly GCF_001652005.2 of Ceratina calcarata. NCBI lineage: Eukaryota > Metazoa > Arthropoda > Insecta > Hymenoptera > Apidae > Ceratina > Ceratina calcarata. Next base: position 464,568 of record NW_017145399.1, read on the forward strand.
TTAAAAAGCTACCTGCAAAATTTTAAACCAATTCATGGGTTTTTTGAAAAATTATAGTGACTTAAGATTTGCATGTACT
>NW_017145399.1:466143-551422 GCF_001652005.2 Ceratina calcarata
TATTCATAAAGAGAGGACGCTCGAAACAGCGTTAATTCACCGAGGATTAATAATAGAAATTATAATAGTAAAACATTTCTTATTTAATAACTATAATTGGGACTATGAACAATCCCGTTCGATCTCTATTAGAGCTGGAACCACATCGACAGTACACAAAGAAATACATTGATCAATTTCTACTTATGTATACTTTGTTTGTGATATTACTTCGTTAGCGGTGCATCGACGACTCGTCGATAACACGTCTGACAGTCTGACACAGTAATGCAGTTTAAAATCGACGTCAGTTTTGCTGCGTGTTTCTTACTTTTCGGCCCAGCTTATTCTAGAGGTCATCAAAAATTGCAGACCGGTTTTGGGGCCGCGAGGTCCCATAAGGCTGCCACTCTTTAGTAACCTCTCCTCGGTGGTCATATTTACGAGACATTACTGTATTTCCTACTGTAGGATTGTTTTCCGTACCTTCAGTAGTTTATTAATCTTCCTGTTCTATATTCGTTCATTTTTGTGCTAACTTCCATCGGCAACTTTCCACTCCGGCTTTATCGATGTGCGTCTACGACATTTAGCTGTGAAGGTACTACAGGAAGCACGGCAGTAAGTAAAATAGGAATTCATCCTTTTTCTGTTTCATCAACGAGACTATCGATCCTTCCTTTCGTAATTTAGTACCTCGTACGTACACACAACATTTAGTGCTTGTCCAAAATTAATTACGGAACAGAAAATTTGAGAACTTTCCACTAACATTTTAAAAACTGTCTAACGAACAGCAGGGAACTTTGCATTTTAATTAAAATAATATTGTAAATTTTCGGCATTTCATTTGGGTATCCGAAACTGAATTGACGAAACATTCACTAATGAAAAATTTGCGGAAATGTAATGTTAGTGGAGTGCTCGTGTTAAATTTTAACGCTGGCTTTCCCGTAGTTGTTTTCCCAATTTATCGAGTCTAATGATCGAATAGATTCAATTATATAAAAGCGTATCCACGAATTTCTCACGGAATCTGACAAAATAAAACAGACTGTTCTTTTCCAAAGTTAAACTGAAACAAAAAATAATCAATACTGTTGAAACTAGTCGATAAAAGTTGTAACATATAATCGTAAATTTCATAATTATTTAGCTTCAGAACTGGAGGCGCCTGATTTTCAATATTTATACTCGATTTCGTTGTCAATCGGTGTGGCTTTTCCACCCCTCCGTTCCACGTCACCGGCACGAACTGTCAGACACAAGTGCGTGCTTCACACGTCAATTTGTTTGGCGGCGTGTAAATAAAAATGCTGCACGACGATGACGACGTGCTTCAACTTACACGATTGTCACAACAGCGATGTCGATCGATGGTCGTTGAAATTAGTCCACGAGTTTCGCTTCCACGATATTTCGATGTTCCTTGCAACCCCTATATTTAGATAAGTATAAGTTCCGTGTGTGAATAATTCAGCGACGATCGATTTTACGAAGTCAGCCAGTCTCGTTAAAATATTATGAGACAGTGGGATTTTCGTACTTTCGTGCTTTGACAGCCTTGACTGCAATTCGAAATGTCCCTGTCTGTCTACGTGTAAATACATATAATAATGAAATCATTACTTCTGCTTTAAATATCGTCTTTTATTTTTCTGGCATTAGATTTAATCTTAATCTATGTGTGGACAGTGTGAAAAACTATAGATAGTGGTATTCTAATTAAGACAAACTCTGCGACAGGTTATCGAGAAAGTTGCAAAGCCAGTTCTACTATGTTCCATAATTACTAAAAGCCTTGGACGTTTCAGCTACTTTGCAGCTCAATTCTAAACGTCGTCTTAATGGTTCGAAGGAAACACATTTTTTACTCATACAAATTCGAACATAATTTTCATGTAATGATGTCGGAAATCACGGTATCGGTGGCACGCGTTCAGGATAAAGAGGCGTTGGGATAAAAACGTCATGTAGCGTCGGCTCCCCATCGGGCGAGGATAAGTATGGGCGTGCATGAAACATACGTGCTCTATATCGAAGGGCGTGCACGCGCAATTCGGAAGCTATTATAGGCAAGGCACGCGGTTCCATCTCGACACGTGTCTTTACGCGAACGCCGTCTCGTTCGGTATCCCATTTAATTCAGATGCCAGCCCGTTTCCACGAGTCGTTTTACCTCGATGGCATACTATAGTAAACGCGATGCTCAATACTATTTAAATATTCGATCCTCACTTTGTTATCTACGATCAGTGTGTTGGGTTCATTGAGATGTTTTTATCCAAGATTATTCTATATTATGAATCAACATTTCTAATAAGAATTCGTGAAGGATTGGCTGATACAATTGTACTTTCGAAGTGCGAAATCTACATTTGAAAAAAAAAGCGTTCATCCTAAAGCGTGTTGCATCCAGTATGTCGCAGTAATCGATAGTTACCCCAAAGAATCGTGTGACCCCTGGAAGGAAAACCATTCGTCACCACTAACGCGAAATTATTACCTATCATAGCGGCTGGTAACAACTCGAGAAAAAAAAAGGGAAAAAGGATAGGAGGAGGAGGAGTGATCGAGAGAAAAAAAATCGTGTTCCAGCGCGCGTTAGCAATGGGCTGGTAAGTTAACCCCAGGATAACTGGTGGAGGACACGAACACGAGAGGAAGGAACGTGTGCCCCCCTGTAGGGGTTGCGCCGTCGGGGGTGTTCGTTATATTCCGAGGTCCTTTTGAAAGGGTCGCGTGGCCGCGGCATGGCCCCCCTTTTCGTAGACCGATATCGTATTTGTACAACACGCATCCATTATTGCAATCCGGCTGTTTGTGTGTTTTGCGCTCTCTTTGTGCGCGGCGCGCGACGATCCTCCGCCGCTACGCCTTCGTTTTCTTTCGACGGGGCGGCGCGGCGCCCTCCTCGGGTTTTCGCACACTCGGCTTTCGCTTTCTGTGCGTCGAGTGAAACGCGGACCTATTATTGTATCCCTGAAACAATGAGTACTCACGATCGGCGGACCACTCGACGTGAGAGAGAAAGAAACCTGGGCTTCTTTTTTCGTTTCATTGGATCACGTGGGAAAACATCGTTTCACTGATTTACACATCTCTCGTTTCTGTATAAAGTGTCTGCGGAAGAGATATACTGTAAAAGAAGTCAATAGTTCGAGTATCACTTTCGTATGTACTACTGCTCGGTCGAGTCGAATCGTCCTTTCGACTAAATCTACTGAAAACCCTGTCATCACTGCAGCTTCAATTAACTCGAATCGTAGACCGCAGCGATCGAACGTAATCGAGATAGGTTCTTTCAATCTAAAGGTGCTCCGCTTAGTTCGATCTCCATGGGTGGCTGCGGGCATTTAGAATTGAGCGTTCGTCCTCGATCGTCTAAATAGCGCAACATTATCCTATCTGCGGCGCGGTACCTGTGCCCCGTGTCTGGATATCATCCTCCTCGTGCGCGAACGTGGCGCGGCGTAGTCGTGTCCAGGATTCGAGGGAGCCGAGGATGATGAGATGACGGACTGGACGGCGCGGGCGTGTCCGAGTAGCCGATACCCGGGCGCGTGATCGGGGGACCTCCCGGGGGCCGACCACCCTCGAGGGGCCACGAGGGTCGACTTGTTAGCCAGACACAACGGCCCTGCTCGGACTAACGGACCGCTTCTCCTCTTCCAGAGCGACGACAGCTACGAGCCGACAATGTTTCTGCGAGCAGCGAAGAGAGCCCACCGAGACGGGAGCGAATTGCTTTGCATCGCGGTATCAGTCTCAACCGCGATGCAAGTTCCTCTCTTCTTCGCTTCTCTTCTCATAAAGCTCCTCGCCGACACGGGAATATGTACTTGTACTTGGTATTCCGTGTTGTAAAACCGATTTGGTTGAGTCGTATTGGAATCTATCAGTATGCTCGTTTTGCTTCTCGCTTTTCATGAATCTTACTCGCCAATCATGGAACATGTGTCTGGGTATTAGAGTTTCTTGGTTGTAAAATTCAAGTTTTCGTTATGTTTTATGTAACGGGTTATTAATTCTCAGATATATTTGATTGTCTCATATGGAAACGTTTCTAATTCGATCGGAGAAGTTACGTATATTATTTCTCTATGAAAAAGGAGGCCATCGCACCGATATTGTTCGGCAATGGTCTCTATTGACCGGGCTGTCGGCGGCGTCGTTAAACAAATTTTCGGTAAAGGTATTCCGTAGCGATGTTTCTAGGTCCCCTCTACGAAAAAATGTTATTATTGGACGTTTCGAAGCGAAAGCGAAACCGTGTTCGTCGAACCCGGCTTAATGAAGGTACATTCTTCGCTCGCCTCTCCCGATCAAGATATCCTCCCGTATAAATTGAATGCTTTTCACCGAAGCTCAATCAAGCCGGTGCGGTAGTCGAAAAAAATGCCACGGGCCGTACGATCTCGATTAGAGAACCCGGCGGTGCGGCGCGGCGCGGCGTGCCGCCGCTCTCAACTTTGTCTTTTTCAATAGATTATCTTAAAAATGAGACGATGCCCCTTCCGTTCGCCAAGCGAGGGTGGCATCCGAGCAAATCTGTTCCTAGAATCGTTTATTCTCGCAAGAAAAACATTGTTAATAACAATATCAGTCCGTTGCAAAAAAGAGTCTGCGTATCGACAACTTTGATGTCCGAGAATCGTTCGAAGTCGGTTCATTCGCGGATGATTCAAGTTTCTGGAATCACCCGAGAGGAAATGAATGACTCAATTTTCTCGAGGCGAGCGCGATAACTCTTTCGACGAATTAAAAATCCCCAAAGAGAAGGTAAGGGGAAAACGGAGATTCGGTTTAAACCCTGAATACCGTACAAATGGAATATCTTAGGAAACCGCCCACGGGTATGCTAACGAAGCTTTGAGGTCGTTTACTCCTTTTAATTAATGGCCACGCTCGTCTTCTTCCGCTCGTTCTTACTCTCGCTCTCTGCCGTTGGTATCTGATACCAATCGCCACCTTCTACTAATTGTTCATCCTGGATTCAAGAAGCGCGAAGCATTTCATGTAATTTTAATAAACGACAGTCTTAAGGGTGTCAGAAATCATCTAAATTCTGTTAAATTTTTTATATAAATATTTACATCGATAACGAGTCACGGAGTTCCGGGGTTGAGAGTTTATCCGAAAACTTGGTTCCGTGCGCGAGGCGAAGTGGAACAGAGACCGCATTTCACGAGAAGACCGAAGAAGACGAGGCCAAGGCGGTCTAAGCGTAATCAGCGCAAGCACGCAAATTAAAGTCTCCGACTTCGCCGGTCCCGACCTCCCTTCTCGCGTCCCACTGACCTGATTTCGTTTACACGCGAAAAAAGGAACAACCGACCGGAGGAGGCTGCCGTGGCTTCGCGACCCATCCATCGTGCCGCGAGCAGTGAAGCAAGAGATCGTAAGGGAAGAAGTGAGACGAGTGAACGTAAAAGAAAGACGAAAGGGAAAGAAGAACGCGAAGAGCAAGGAAGAGAAGAAGGAAGGAGAGGACTCCCTGAGTCTGTGAACGAAGGAGGAACGGCTCGGGGGAAGGGAAGAAGAGTTTAAGGGAGAAAGACAAGACGAAGAAGCCTACCGGAGCCGGGTAGCGGAAAAGAGAGAAAAAAGGGTCAAACTCGTTTTCGTTTTCGTCGCTAATTAGACTCGTTAACCGCCTCTCTTCTGGCGTAGCAGGCGTAGCCATAACCGGGCGACTTCTCTTCGGACTCCTCTGAGAGAGACCGCCGAGAAGAGCGAACGGGAACGGGGCACCAATACTCGAAGGCTAGTCCGTTCCCGTCGTCCAGTCCTCCAGGGTGCGTTCCCTGATCGCCTCTTGGCTATTTCGACACGCGAAATTGCAGTCGCGACCGGCCCCCTCTTCACCCACCGGATCCCTAAGTTTCCCCTCGGAGCACCCCGTTTTCTTCGCGCGCGGTGACCAATTCCTCTCTCGCGGTATCGAAGAAAAACGCTTCGGGGGTTTCGTCGCGACACGCGAGACGGTGCTGCTTTCTGGTGGTAGTGCTGGTGGTGGTAGCTGTGGTGGTGGTAGTGATGGTGGTCACGGTGGAGATGTTTGCACCGGATGACCGGTTATCACCGGAACACGAGTGGAACAACGACGAAATCCGGTCGTACCTGTTACAACGAAATTACGCCTGGCGATATGTTGGGTACCTGGCGGCAGATGGTGCGTGCGCGCTCGACGAAACACTTAAGGCCTCATTACGTTTCCGAAAAAACGATTCGAGACCCCCACGACACGCGCCGATTGTATCTGCACTCGTACGAATACAATTTTGGTCATCGAGGAGACTCGCGAAAATGAATTCTCGTCTCCGAGAAGTACCGCCGTGACAGTTACGACACCCTAAATGGTAACAGGGACGAGTCGAAATCATAAGTAGGGCTCCGCGAGTTGCGCGCAATCGCGACCTATGTTCGAAGGATAATCTCGAGGACTGAACGGACAAATGACGGTAAACAGGTAACGAAGAAAATATCAGTTACGAACTGTCACGTCGATGACGTTTGTGACAGCTGTCGTCGATAGGCTAGTTAATCCTGTCGACTACACCTGAGCAAGAGAGGGATTACGATAAAGATCGCTTCGTAAGACGCACGAGCTTGTTACCCCGGGTATCGGCTACCGCAATGACACGCGTAATGACAGTTTATCTCCCGCTCTCCGGAGAATCCCGCGAATTAACTTCTCAAAGGACGAACGACCAAGCTCGATTTATTCAACTGAGCACGCGGTAGCGTGTAATTGTCGCCTTCGCGTTTCGCGTCAATCGGTCGTTAACGCATCCACGATCGTCCATGTATCTGCGTTACGATCTCTCGCTTCCACGGAGACGGTCGGCTAACGTAAATTGAATGCGCGTGAAGAAGACAAAGGGATTAGGCGACTACCTGCCTATCGATCGAAAGAAGTCGATGATCATCGACGAAGATTATGAATGCGAGAGATTCGAGGGAGAGGACGTCGAATATACGGCGACGTCTCGCGGATGATGAAGCGAACGGGGGAAAAGAAACGTCAGCAAGTAGCCATCGCATCGGTTCCACCGTGAAAATAATTAATCACGTCACCGATAAGAAACGTCGAACGCTGACAGACGCGGATTGGTTTCACGAGAGAGGGATCTGGCTACATCGTATATCCCCAAGGGGAAACGGTTATGCCAGATCGGCATGCCATCGGGAATATGCGAGACTAATGGTTGGCTACCTGAATGAAGAAAAGGAAACGTATGTTGGCTGCCTATACCGAGGTGGAAACCTCGCGCTGTGTTGGTCAACGAATCGGCGTTACCGATCTGGAAAAGTGACGGGTCACGCGTAAGCCTCGCCACTGATCTCTCTGTTTCTCTCCCTTACAAGAGGGGTCTTCTCTCGAAAACAGAGAAAGGGAGGAGGAGGAGGAGAAGAAGAAGAAGAAGAAGCTTACGGATTGAGACACTCCGGCAATGTTCGATCGCCGATAGAGAACGAATGGTAAAGTGAACAGCGTTGCGAAGGCCACAAGAGGACAGACAAGAAATCATTTTTCAATAGAAAACCACGGTTTGATGAATGACCGCGAACGCCGATTTTCCAACCTGGAGACGTCCTTGAGAGAACTGTGAGTATGAAAAATGAGTTGAACGAGGTAAGAATCGTGAATAGCGCATCGTTCATCTTGAGTACGATCTTGGTTCAGCTCCGCGTAGATTACACTATATTGTGAGTAGTCGGGAATGATGTACTGCAAATGGAATCGCGGGTTTTTCTCGTTATTCCACGACTGCCTCCCGTCGATGAAACATGGCCTACGGTAGTTGAAACGATTTTCACCAACGGCGGGACCTTTCAAATTGTCTCCGATCCTATTTTCTCGTTGAGAGATGTTTCTACTCCACTTTCCAAGACGCGTACCGGTTTTCGTTCTCGAGAGAGAACTGTAATTTCTGTTGTCCATCGTTGCCCGGCTGTCCTCGATGAAGCGCACGATGCACGGGGCCACGAACGGATATATATAGCGCAGCGTATTTCTTACATAAAGCGGACATTGACTGTTCGCCATAGGGTCTAATACTCGCGGTGGGCGGCCATATTGGATCGTGATATGGGCCCGCAATTAAGGCCCCGAGTAGGCCACCCGGACGGGGGAGCGCGATAAGGTGAGGTTCACCGTCTCAGGGCTAAGCTTGACCTTCTGTGGCCCCCCTTCGCTCGGGCTGCGCTTCCCAAAGCGGTCCGCGCTGGAGGTTAGGTCACGATTAACCACTGATTGGGTGGGCCTAATAACTGGGGACCGTACGGCGCTGTATGCAGAACTTTCACCGAGGGGAACACGGCGTCGTCGCTCTCCGCTCGCGCTGATGGATTAAAAAAATGATTTCACGTGCGCGGGGCCTTCGACAGACTCCGCTCTACGATGGAATCTTAATTTCAATCTCCGTTATACTACTTCCTTTTTGAGCGATACAAAGTGCATCGGTCGTCCTGTTCTTTAATTTTTACGTACAGTCGGTCGACACTCTGAGTTGATCTCTTCATCGTTGAAGTTACAACATAGTTCCTAGTTACTGAGATTCCCAAAGGTGCCTGTGTTCTTCGGCAGCACCGGGAACACCGAAGAACACCCCGGCAAGGACAACGGGGAGAGGGAAGCTGAACGGGTCCTTCAACTGTTGTCGCTGGCCACGATCAGATAAACGAGCCAGTCTCTGGTATGCAAATTCTAAACGAACTAATGAAGATTAAGAATGCCCCTGCTGAAGGAGTTCGCCTCATTTCGAAAACATCCCGCACTCGCCACCCGTTTCACCCCCTCTCTTTCTATGGGCGACCGTTCCCGTGGTCACGAGGACGACGGCATCCGCGTGTATTTGCGGCAGAAACGGCCGCGACCGGGACCGGCCATTGTCCGTAGTATCGTTTTAATAGTGTCAACCGGGCGGACCTCCTACGAGGCGAAATTTCACCGGCTATGAGGTAAAAATCTGTCGACCACGGGGCACCGTCATCGGGGTCCGGGTCCCCCTGGGCTTACCGGTAGCCGGCTGAGATATTATCGTCCTCCACGGTAGCGGCGCTATGAGGGATTCCCTCTTAATAGCTCCTTGAATTTTTTTTCGAACCGTACACTCCCGGTCTTCCCGCATGCCTCCTCTCTTATCCCTTCGTGGAATAAGACGACCGTGGATCGTTTTGTAATATTTCAGCGGCGCCGCCGGTTCCATGGATCCGGTGGACCCTAATTTGGTGGCGCGAATAGGGACGCTCAGATGTACTGCAAATGGAATCGCGGGTTTTTCTCGTTATTCCACGACTGCCTCCCGTCGATGAAACATGGCCTACGGTAGTTGAAACGATTTTCACCAACGGCGGGACCTTTCAAATTGTCTCCGATCCTATTTTCTCGTTGAGAGATGTTTCTACTCCACTTTCCAAGACGCGTACCGGTTTTCGTTCTCGAGAGAGAACTGTAATTTCTGTTGTCCATCGTTGCCCGGCTGTCCTCGATGAAGCGCACGATGCACGGGGCCACGAACGGATATATATAGCGCAGCGTATTTCTTACATAAAGCGGACATTGACTGTTCGCCATAGGGTCTAATACTCGCGGTGGGCGGCCATATTGGATCGTGATATGGGCCCGCAATTAAGGCCCCGAGTAGGCCACCCGGACGGGGGAGCGCGATAAGGTGAGGTTCACCGTCTCAGGGCTAAGCTTGACCTTCTGTGGCCCCCCTTCGCTCGGGCTGCGCTTCCCAAAGCGGTCCGCGCTGGAGGTTAGGTCACGATTAACCACTGATTGGGTGGGCCTAATAACTGGGGACCGTACGGCGCTGTATGCAGAACTTTCACCGAGGGGAACACGGCGTCGTCGCTCTCCGCTCGCGCTGATGGATTAAAAAAATGATTTCACGTGCGCGGGGCCTTCGACAGACTCCGCTCTACGATGGAATCTTAATTTCAATCTCCGTTATACTACTTCCTTTTTGAGCGATACAAAGTGCATCGGTCGTCCTGTTCTTTAATTTTTACGTACAGTCGGTCGACACTCTGAGTTGATCTCTTCATCGTTGAAGTTACAACATAGTTCCTAGTTACTGAGATTCCCAAAGGTGCCTGTGTTCTTCGGCAGCACCGGGAACACCGAAGAACACCCCGGCAAGGACAACGGGGAGAGGGAAGCTGAACGGGTCCTTCAACTGTTGTCGCTGGCCACGATCAGATAAACGAGCCAGTCTCTGGTATGCAAATTCTAAACGAACTAATGAAGATTAAGAATGCCCCTGCTGAAGGAGTTCGCCTCATTTCGAAAACATCCCGCACTCGCCACCCGTTTCACCCCCTCTCTTTCTATGGGCGACCGTTCCCGTGGTCACGAGGACGACGGCATCCGCGTGTATTTGCGGCAGAAACGGCCGCGACCGGGACCGGCCATTGTCCGTAGTATCGTTTTAATAGTGTCAACCGGGCGGACCTCCTACGAGGCGAAATTTCACCGGCTATGAGGTAAAAATCTGTCGACCACGGGGCACCGTCATCGGGGTCCGGGTCCCCCTGGGCTTACCGGTAGCCGGCTGAGATATTATCGTCCTCCACGGTAGCGGCGCTATGAGGGATTCCCTCTTAATAGCTCCTTGAATTTTTTTTCGAACCGTACACTCCCGGTCTTCCCGCATGCCTCCTCTCTTATCCCTTCGTGGAATAAGACGACCGTGGATCGTTTTGTAATATTTCAGCGGCGCCGCCGGTTCCATGGATCCGGTGGACCCTAATTTGGTGGCGCGAATAGGGACGCTCCTGGTCGGCCGCGGGTAACGCACGGTGTTTCTTCGGTTAATGAGAGGGAACTAGAAAGATTTACGGGGCGATCTTCCGCCTCGGAAATATGGGAAGCGCGGACAGCCCGGTGCGGAGGTGGTCTATTAATATGACTCGGTAAAGGACAGGTTTTTTGGTAGACTTGTGTCATGGGATCTCTTTGGATCGATTCGTTTTAATAGCCGTTACCCTGGGACAAGAATGCCGCAGGAATTTCGTGCGTAATTGAATTTTTGAGGATGCTCGTTACCTCTGACAGAAGCTTAATGTATCACGTTGACTCGCAAAAATGGATTCCTAGCTGTTCTATGGCAAGCAGTCAATAGATTATCGAAGTCGCGCGCGCGGCTACGTAAAGCTGCATCATTATCTGAGTTGTGCGAGGTTACATTCGTGACTGCGGCTTCCTCGTGAATACGATCACTGGATTGTCTTACGTTGCTTTCTCGTTTCGAGCATCCATGTTCCACGCACGGACGCCGAATGGAACATGATCTCGCGGGAACTAAAAATAGGAGAAATTATAAAAAGTGTGACGCGTGCAAACTATCTTGCACGATGTGTGCTAATTCAGACGTTTATTTAACGTGTTTCTCCGTCACGGTGCTGGTTTGATTACACGTTAACACCCACCCTTTAACACAGAGTCCTTTTTCCTTTTCGCCTCGCTCGATTATCCGCGATAATTTCGCGAGCACGTAGCGAGAGACGCGTACTTAGCCATCGTCAGAGAAAGTGAAAGGATCGAGACCGAGCGGGCAGTCAATTTCTCTCTACCGCCCACGCAACTGAATCCAATTAAAAAACGTCGATAATTCAAGCTCGAGCGAGAGAAGTCAGTTCTATCCCGAAGGTACGGCGCGGCGTCGTCGGTCTGGACGCTGACGAGACATTACTTACTCGTGGAATACGTGGAAGGAAGGGAATGGAAAGGGAGGGAGCAACGGACTACTCCCGGCCAGCAATAATTACACCCACGTTGGAATTTATTCGCGGTTATCGCGAAATAAATGCGCCATCACCGAGCGGAGGCCCCCTCGGTCTCGTCGTTCTAAGCGGCGCTAAAACCTGGCGCATCTCCGGTCTCGCTGCACCTCCTTTGCCCCGAAGGCCCGAGGGAACCCGCTCGGGTCCCTTGCGCGCCAGATGAGCCACGGCACGGCCACAGCTGAACTTATTTCCACCGGACCCATCCCATTATAACCCTTTACTCTCTCTCTCTCTTTCTCTTTCCATCCATCTATCTCTCTGGCCATTCTTTGGTTCGCGTTCGTGTCCAGCTTGGCCTGGCCGTTTCGCTAGCGGGGCTGGCGCAGGCGCGCGAGGTGATAAATCACCGCGCTATAAACAACCAATATTTCTCGTCGAATGTTTACCGAGTACGCTTTAAATGCCTTGTTAAAACAAACCTACGCCAGCGCGAAGGTAGGCCGCGCACGCCCTTTTTGCCCTTCTTCGGCTCCTCCGACGGTGCGCACCCCCGTACGGGTTGTATATCACGGGCCCGGCGTAAACTCCGTGACCTCGCGCGAAACCTCTCGGCGCCGATGGAAAAAGTCGACGGAACAGTCTCCTCTTCGCTCGCGCCGAGTCCTCTTCTACCCCTATCCCTATGCCCTATCCAGTCCACCGCTTCCCACGGCTGATTAGCTCGACCGATCTTTTTACGCGCTCCCTCCTCCTTCCCCTTTTACCTTTTCCGAACTTCTTGCCCCCGACCTCGCGAGCAGATCCGACCGAGTGTTTCTCTCCCCTCCTTCGAGTAGTTTAATGGTTCGCAGTCTAGAAACTTTTTTCACGAGTCGCGACTGAAGTCTTTCTCAAGCGCTTTCATGGGATTAGAAACTTGCAATAATTGATCTCACGGGAAAAAAGCGTAGTGGTCGATAACAGGCGATGCGTCTGACGAGTCGTTCGATTTGCCACAAGTTCTTATGTTCATACTATATTAAAGTGGAGTCCTGTGACATCCTGCACTTTAATATCTTAAATGTAAATCAGGATGCCATCTATTAAAAACGTTTCCAGGGTTGTCTCATCTGTATAATCCACCTGTGACCAAAATTAATTTCTCAACCTACACATCGGTGCTATGGCATTGCCAGAAAAAGAACGGGATGACCGAGCCGATTAGGACTGAAAATTGGTTCCGAGTCGCGACCAGCGCAACCAATCAGAATGTTAATCGATGTAGGTAGACTGTCTCTCGTTTACGGATCCGTTCGGTTTAGGAACGCGGTCTTCGTGGAAAGTCGTAGGAAAAGAGAGCCGATTCGTGGGCGTAGCCCGTAGCTCATCGGTTGATTGAGTTATAGCGCGTTAAAAAGGCCCGGAGAGGTTCGGAACGAATTTCGAGAGAGAACCCGACGAAGGCGAGATGAAATTAGCGATGAATAGGCTTGCCCGTTGATGACCTACCGCCGACGAAACTGTTTAAGTTATTCATAAGATGTACGGCGTGTGGGTGTCATCCATCATTACTCGTGTAGAACTTTTATACAACCTGTATGCACGATTGTTACAAACTAGAATTTCGTTTGGCTATAAAACAGAAACGATTTTTTTTATATTTTCTAATAATACCAAATTGAAAAGGAAAGTGAATAATATTTATGAAACGCGTAAGTATATGGATACCATCGGCAATTCGATTAAACCGGAACGCGTGTTAGAGGCGTGAACCACGCACGCGATCAAAATCCGTTTCGAATCGACCTCTGAGAAAGCCATTCATGTTCCCGTGGCATATGCCTTCGCCGTCACGATCTTTCGCTGTCTACGTGAGAAGGAGAGGGCAAGAGTTTCGCGTTATCCAGGACGGGTATTCTATCGCGAGAAGGATATCTGATTTTCGAGCAGAAAATAAGCTGGCGATCGTATTGGTTTAACGACGCCCCCGTGATTTATTTCGCGTTTCTGCCGGCAATAAACGACCGATTAAAAAATGAGAAAGATTTATCAAGCTCGTCTCGGGAGCACGTTGAAGAGAGAGAGAGAGAGAGAGAGAGAGAGAGAGAGAGAGAGAGAACCGGGGTCGCCTAGAGGCACACTCGTGGCCGCCGAGCTTCGAGTTTCAGATACAAGTTTGCTTGAAAAACACACTGTAGACACAGCGGACACGGCCACTAGCGGGTTTATCAACCGATCAGAAGTAAATCTCCCGACCACTGTCAAGGGAGCGTTCGACAGGGCGCAGATAGTGAATTAACTGCCGGAATAAATGGTGCCTCCTAGGACGAGATTCCATTCACGAAATTTCTCGCCGTGCTGCCGTGCCGTGCCCTATCCTGCCCTGTCCTCCCTTACCCGTTTCGCGATAAGGGAAAAAATGCACCTACTTCTCGGAAACATTTTTTTTCGTCGTGCTCCTATCCGCAAAAAACTACGCTTCGCTCCCTGTGAGAGCGGGATCAATGGTCTCGATAAACCGAAGTCGAGACTTTACTCTTGCCATCGACGTTTATTGTTTAATTTTGGAGAATTTTTGGGTATTGACGATTTTTATTGAAGTTACGAAAAATGGTAGGATTTGAAAATATAATTAGTTTTTCCAGCAAGTTATTTTATTTCTGAAGGAAGTTCTTTACACGAAACGTGATAAGGTCTCACTGACAATTTCATCGTCGCGTAATCTAGTCCCGTTCCGTATCTGTTCACTGCGAAAAGTCCACGAGTGCTCGTATCCACGTACGTGAAAAAAAGCGTTCAATTTGCATCGGCCGCCATTCTTCAGCTCCTTTGAATTCCGTCGCTATAGCGACCTTTGTCCGGATCGTGCCACAATGGCCACTATCTTCTCCCTCGGCTCTCCTCCGCTTCTTCCTGGAGAAACCGTCGCAAACAAAGAATCACCTCCCCTGTGCACCCTTCCCGCTAGCCTCCTCTACCCTGGAGAAAAGGGGGCAAAAAGGCGAAAAAGGTCGATACACGAATAAGCGATGCGCCGCTCGGATAATCCGAGAAAAAAGACCGCGAAACGTGAACTCGCACTGTGCCGCACCAACCAACCCCATCCGCTCCCTTCGCTCCTCCTGTCCTGCCTTCTTCTCCTCCTTCTTCTCCTCCTCCACCTCCACCTTCTTGCCCCCTTCGATCGTTTCGATATCGACTTACGTGTATGCACGTGAGTCACATGAGTGGACCGAGGTATACCAGGTTTTTGGAAACGGACAGTCATCTTAAAACAAACAATTTTCCTGTTTTAAAACGGAATTATAAAACGGACTACAGAAATTTTTGTTTCATTCACGATTTATCTGAATGTGCCAAGGAGAATAGGATTCATATTCTCGTATGAAAGGGACTCCATCTTCTTCCCTTTCATCCGTCCCTTTTATCCCCGTTGCTTCAGTACACCAAACAAAACGTTCGGCCGCCGCCATTCTTCGAGCCTCGTTCCGTGCCACGTCTGCCAAAAATCGCTGCGCAATTCGGCCGAGAGAAAGGGGTAGTCTGCTCTTGAAAAGCACAGGAAAGCTGAAAAGTCTCCGCCGCGGCTAGAGAGCGCAGCAGGTCGGAACGGCGACAGGAGACGCACGAGTGACTCGTTAACCCCCTCGAGGGCAAGTCTACCCAGTGAACACGATTTTACAGATAAATCGCATCCGGTCGTTCCCGTAACTTTCGCGAAATATTCGACGACGTGCGGACCGAGCGGAGAGAGGGTGGTCCGAAAACGGGTGCCGACAGCCCGGGCGGGGTAAGGGGGAGCTGGGAAGAGAGATCGGGACAGAGAGACGACAAAGGAAACAAAGCGAACGGCGTGACTGCGGTGGCCAATGGGAAGTTCCGTGCGAAGGGGACATCGGGACCGAATCAGTTTATGCGCGACAGGTTCTGGAAAGAGAGAAAAAGAAGCCGAAACCCGGGTGAAAGGGGCGAGAGGAACGAGAGGGATGGGTGGGCCGGGAGACACGACGAGGGAAGAAGAAGAAAATAGAGGAAGAGAGGAGCCAAGGGCCAACCAGGCAACTCTGTGTATGTGCACAGTTCGCCAACTCTCCAACCTTCTGGTTCACCGCCATGAAGAGACATTATTTACAACGGAGTCTTTGGTGGACAATGCTCTGGCTCTGAAGGTATCCGCAGCCATCTTTCGTTCCTTTTCTGTTCTCCATATGCAACAGCATCTGTTGCTGCTGTTGTTGCTGCTGCTGCTGCTGCTGCTTCTACGACCATCCTCTCGAGAGGATGGACGTTCCTCTTTTCTCTTCCATTCTACTCGGTTTTCGTTCTATCATTATCATAAACTCGTGGCATAGGACGCTGGCAACCGATCGTGAAATATATTAGGCACTTCAGTGGATTCAATTTCCCACAGACTGAGTCCTCTAAGTTTAATGCCATTAGTCAATTTTCGATACCTATTTTGTAAAACGAATCTTACGAAAAGAACACGACTTCCTTCTAAAAAAAAAAATTCGGCTTGACGTGACGATCTCCGGCAAACGATCTTCTTTAAGCCTAACTGGCCGCCACAGCTGAAAAAATTCGGACTGGGTTCGCCAGACAGCCGACAGACTCATTCGGATTCAACGAGTGCGCTATGATTAGGCAGGACACAGACACGGATGATGTTTCCTGTCCCGTATTAACAAAAATCTTATCGTCGATCTATCCTTCAGCGTGGCGATCGTAACGTTCCTCGCGTCAAGCAGGTGCGTGGATCCACCCGGTCCGATGGTTGTTCTGTTTTTGCCCGGTAGTGAAAGCTCGACGGCGGCCGCGTTTCATGCGATTCGATGTGTATACGCGCGTAATCACCTGGTCAACAACGGTCGGCCTCTCGTCGTTTCGCCTTCCACACCCTAATTCGTACCCTCTAATTAAAACGCAATTTCTCATACGACCGCGCCGGAACGCGTCGCGCGACGATATCAAAGAGACTCGTCCCGCACACCCCTCACCGTTTTTACCGTATCGTTGGTGGGAGGAAAGGGTGGTAGGCGCGTAGAGGGGGAGGAGGAAATTAAACTCTCGCGACAGGTAGGTCCGTCTTTCGACGAGCCAGGTCGGTGCAGTAGCCAAGATACTGGTTTTCTTGCGGTTGCCAATATACACAGGTAACGCGTGCCTCTGTCACCCTGTCGGCGGCCATCTGCCGTGTCCCGGGCCCCGAGCAGCTTCCGGCGAGGCAATCGAATCGCGGGGCTTATCGCGACGCGCGCGGTTACGAGTCGAGAGTAAAGAACGCGGAGGAAGAAAGAAGAAACGGATAGAAGACAGGGTAGAGATACAGAGAGCGAGGAAGCATAGCGCATCGGATGCAATGGCGGTAGATGTTGGCAGTGGTAGTAGGAGCTAGCAGCTGGCTGCCCTTGCCCTTCTTGCAGTCAGAAAACGAGTCGCGATGTCCTCTCTCTCGCGCTGGCCAGTGGTAAACCATCTTCGCGTATGTCCGTGGACCGTGCACGTACACACATACGCGCGTTCCCGAGTCTCTAACCGGCGCGGCGCGGCGGCGGAGAGACAGTCGTGTATTGTATATACATATATATATACACATACTCGATATATATATATGTATACACATATATATCGAGTTGGCAAGAGACGATTGCCGGACGCTGCGCTGCGCTGGTCGCAAGAGCCAGCCGCCCCAATAAAAACTCCTCGTTCCTCGAGGCCCTCTTCTCCCGTCGTTGTCTCCTTTCTTCTGTTACGTTTGCCTCGTCCTTCGGACGAAAGAGCTGTGCTCCACGACGAACGGAGAGAGGAAACAAAGGGAAGAAGCCGGAGAGGAGAGGAAAGCCCGCCTCGTTTCGTTCTCCCTCGCCTCCCTCGGGAGGAACCGGGCGCGGTCCACGTTCCGACGTTTGACAGAACAAAAGACTATCGACCGGACCTGTGAACACGCCGTCGAAGGCTTCCTCTTCCCTCGAAAATAGCCACCCTTCTTATTTCAGCTCCTCCCGCTTCCCACCTACCGCGCTCTATCTTCTTTGTCCTTCGTCTTCCGTCCTCCCTGTACCGGTGTCCTTTTTACACCTCGTCTAGGTGGTCGCACACGCACGCACGCGTGTGCGTTACCGTGATCCATCCCGAGCATTACGGTACTCTTCGAACGGGTCCGAAAAAGAGGACGAGCCGAGAGCTGGTTCCTGCCCCTGCTGCCGGCATGAACGAATACGTGCGCGTTCGCGGCTCCGGCGCGTACAAATTACTGAAAATTGGTCCACTTTTTGAGCCGGGCCAGCTCGCTTCGACTTCAACGTCGAATGGATACCGCGCTCGATCTTTTCCTGCGATCTTTTACCGTTTCCCTGACAGCCCCGTCCTCTCGTTCTTCTCGGCGATCCGGGAATGCAACGATTTACGAACGCTTGCGCGCATATTCGTTCTCGTTTTTTCACCCTCTCGCCCGAATCCTTCCAGTGGTGGTCGTTTGCCAATTGAAATCTAGGGAACGCTAGTGGACTAATTGGTTCTAGGCCGTTTCGGTTTCTCCGTACGGGGCATCGTGAAAAAAAATCCGGTCGATCTTCTAGGAAGGTGTAAGAAACGGGGCGATTGGGATAGGACCGAGGATTAATCATAGGGAAGGCGCGTTATTATCTGCCATATGAGGGGATATTACGTTTAAACGAAGGAAACTATTACCTCCTCCAGAGCAGTCCTTTCATCTTCTCGCTTTGAGAAAAGTTCTCTTTCTCGTCGAAATGCAAAACGATATAGCCGGGTAAAATTCGAGTCGATGCGTGAAACGTTATCAAGACGAAATACGTAATAGCAGGTGGAATTTCCGGCAACCTGCGAACACTCGTCCCACGCGTAAAGATCTAATTACCGTGGCTCCTTCGTTACTCGTGACACCCTCGCGTGCGACTTAACGACGCTTAACTAATTAACGTAAAATTCGATCGGTCATGGAACACGGGGAACTCCTCTCTCCACTCTCGGCTAACTACCTGCGTGTAAGTAACTTAGCTGTTACTCTTCGTCCCGTCTCGCTCTTTCACGTTGAATATCACAGCGCTATCTGGTCCGGGTGATGGGTTCGGTGTTAAAAGGTCGATCGACTTCCACGGACAAATGAAGTCGGCCTGGCCCTCAGGTGTGTAAACACCTGCGGGGAGATTGTGTAGCAAATTAGCCGTGCACGAACCTTACTTATTTTCGCGACTCATCGTTGTTTGATAACCCTGTTCTATACATACTGATTCAGCACCTAAAGTAATGAAAGAGGTCCGAATAAAATTTTCTTTTGGACTCCGATTTCAAGACACTGCGCGTACTTAGCATTCTTTATATAAAATGTCAACATGTTTGGCAATCAATTTGAGATATTACTGATTGGTTGATGCAGCCTCTGCGTGCATAAAGAGGAACACCGATCGGGAGGAGCGTCCACGAAGAGCGCATCCATGAATTCCGCGTATTTTCTGGCTTGTCGAAAAGCGGTCGTCGTCGTCGTTGGGAGACTACCTTTTACAGCGTCGACAGCTGCGCGGACCAGAATCTGATCCCTTCCCCTTTTATTGGCGATCGCGAATCGCGACGAGTCCCGCTTTGTCCGTTGGTTTATCTCCCGCGCGACAAGACGTCTTCGAAAACGTCTGGCCGATGCCGATTCTTTCCCCCTACTCGGCTCGATCTCTTTTTCGCTGATTAACCCGATTCCTCCGGCCGCGGAACGCGACAAAGTGCTTCCTCGTTGAATTCTAAATGAGAGAGAAATCTTCCTTCGCTATCTGGAGAGTGACGTTCACGGTGCAGAAATGTCTCAGGTCCGCTTCGCCAGTGTACGCTCCCAATCCTTTTTACTTTACTTTTTCCAAGTGAAATCTTACCGGAAACGACAAGTAGATCTTCGTCTTACAGATAACAACTATGCTCATTTATCTGCACAATGTAAAATTATCTGCAATAAAGCTTGTAATACATAATCTCGTTTATGAATTCTCGCGAGAGGTGCATTAACATGTTCGATATCGCAAGCATACGCTCGCGGAGGTGATATTTCTCCGAGTCGCCGCGGACGCGGATATGGACGGGGTCGGCCATTGTATCCTGCTCATTAAATATTAACGAGAGTCTCAATTTCTTCATTTCGTTGATGAGTCGCGCCGCGCGCCATCCGAGGGACCCGCATATAGATTGAAAATTAACTTATATGAGCGCCGACAAAATATATGTAGGTATACAGCGGAGTATATACAGAACGCTGCACTTATACGACTCCGGAGCCTACAATTTACACGAGAGGTCCCTATGTTGGTATAACCCCTAAGTAGGAAACTCCTTGTTCTTCTTTTTCCCGTCGCTGCTCGACCTTCCTCCTCCTTATCCTCTGCTTCTTCCTCTTCTTCTTCTGCTTCTTCTTCTTCTTCTTTGAAAGTCGAACCTGCAGACTTCTCTCCCACCCTCGACCCGTCTCCCTCCGATCCGTTTACGCACGAAACGTGAAATCCTTAAATACCTAATTTGATGCTAATTAGAACTCGCACTTGCTCCACCGCGGGCCGAGTCTTCCGCGTGTGGCAGAAATCCGGCGAGGTACCCGAGATCGTAACGCGGTTATTGATATTTGCGAGAGGACACTCTTTCCGACACGCGATTGAAACGCGAATAAAATTCACGTTTCACGACGTCGGGTCCCGAATATCATTCGTACGTTCGTTTTGAACTTTGTCGGTGTCGCGTTTTCATAAACTCCTTCGAAGGGGGGGACAGATAGGATCTTAATTTGTGATTCAATTAAGAACGGGATGAGGCGCGTGGGATTTGGAATGATTTTTGTAACTTAGTGCAGGTATTTTATAATGTGCTTCCTCTTGTGAATGAACGACGATCGTCCTATCGTTTAATCTTGTCGTGCGATTCAGTTTTGGAATTTATGAATTACGTGCAACGTGTACACTCGTAGTTCGATTTTGTCTTAATTTCGTTCGCTGAAAATAATGTGGAGAATGAAACGGGAGCTTGTCCTTTCTTTTTCCAATGATCCAGATGTACGTAACTATTTATTTTTATATACGTATATTAATCGCTCTCGAATGCAGCACATTAATTTGTATCTATACAGTTTTACATAATTGGTTCGCTTTGTTTTCTTCTTGCATCGATTTTAAAACGCTGACGTACATTAAATCATCAATCTATCCTACACATGCCTAAAACATGCGACTGCCGTCAATTTCGCTGACTATACAGACTATGACCCCCCCGACTCAACGCGTATAGGTATCGGCTTTTCGGTCCGGGGTGTCGCGTGTCACAAAATATGGAAAGAAGTATGAAAATCCGCGATATTTTACGAGATGCCCATCGGCAGGTCGGGGAGGATATTTGAAAAGTGGGATTTAGAATTCCATTGGGACGATCTCTGGATCTCTCGTCAGCAGTCGATAAATACCATTTTCTAATAATTACGTATGACGTATATATATAAAAATTATAAGTTCTCGATCGTTACAAATAAATTTCTTCTACTCGTCATAGGAATCTTCTCGCTTCGTCAGTTCCAACGGAAACGATAATTCGTTTGTTTTTTTTTTTATTTTCTTTTCGCAGTTCTCTTCTTTCTCCATCGTTCTTCGTCGATGGTCAGATAGTAAGACACTCCACACTTAATATCGATCGCTATTCATAGGTCTTACTAAAAACATTCCGATCTATCTAACTCTTCCTTCTCTCTAATATACATGCCGTGTCTTCGATGGTCGAGTGATCGCGTTGCGAATCGTGCCGCTCGAATCCAAAGCCGTTCTATTCGTTCCTCAATCGATACAAACCCCATTTCTTTATGGAGCAGCGAAGTACGAATGCCAGTCGGAATTAAATTAAGCAGAATTCCTCGGAAACTTTGGATTCGACCGGCACTGTGTAAAAACAAAGAAACTGATACCTTAGCTACTTGTATGTACGTACGTTTTTTTTTTTTGGCACGAGGAGAGGAACGCCGTTTTACCACACCTGTCGCTCGTTCGTTCGCGATTCTCTAAGCCCGTTATCAAAAAGTGTCTCCGTCGACACGGTTACTCGGCTAAAAAGGAGGAGTGAGGCAGCGAGCCGAAGCCGGGCCGGCGTGCCTCAAAGGAAGCTTCCGTTCGTTTCGAGAGTCGTTCGAGGGAAGAATCAAACGTTGATCAGTTCGAGGAAACGAAATAATTCCTATATATGATAGTAACGTAATTGTACGCTCGAAGGGAATTATATCAATTACGTTGCGACCCTCGTTAGTGGCCGCGAGTCGAGGAACGCCGTTTCTTCGAGGATCGTTCGATTTCCTGTTCGTGCAATCCGGACCCGACTCGCGCTCTCGCTGCCGAGACAAACTATCACCTAGAATATCTTTGGTAATTCGGATGTGCATGGAACTATGATTATTATCACTGATTACTTAAACATAATCCGATTTCAGCTGAAACGTCGCGTCGTTCAGCGTGGTTCACGATTCTCAGTGAAACCTTGATCGTCTTCCGTGGCTAGCTCCCTCGCTAAATATTTCTGAGATCAGATCATTTGTTAGGTGAGGATAGAACCTGATACAGAGGATATTCGGTGTTGTCGGTTCGTTTACGCGCCGTTTTATGGGCCGTTGATCGATCGATCGTACGATCGATCGTTTTTAAGCGCGTTTCGCCGCGTAAATTGAACGGCCGTGATCGATGAACGCTCGTTTGTTCTTGTTACCTGTAATTGACGTTCGAGAATTGCCCAAGCATAATCGTTGAAACGCGCGTTTAACAGTTCGGCTCGAACGAATGCGATAATTGCCGTGATTTGACAAGCGCGCGGGGAGAGACCGTTTGTAAGCGATTAGTGGCTTGTAAACGTCTTCATTATCGCGTGTCGCTTATTAATTAACTAACGGATCAACCGGCAGGTAGCTAATTTCTTTATCGGGTCGACTGTGTTCCTTTCTGACGCTCTCAGAAACGATCTCGGAATTTTTACTCACCGCAGGAACAATCTAAAGTTCGACCAAGAGGTTTCTCATCCAAGAGCTCCTCGGTTCTTAACATCGTCGAAGAGGAATCGCGTATTCTCTTCTGCACTCGCGTCGTCGACTAACGTTTACCCGTTGTCCCGATGTAAGGATCAATCGAAAATGATCGTATCCCAGAGGAACACGAAAGTTGTAGAGTCGGGATCCCAAAGAAGGTACGCGGACGCGATCCTTCATCCAAGATGGCTGGAGAGGCTGCTGTAGCTGTCTTCCTCCATCTCAAGCCGTCGTCAATAAAGATCGGAGAACGAGACTTGGGAGGAAACGCCGGAATGTAGGTGATGAAGAGCGTGGAGCTCCTCCATCGAGGTCGACGGCATGCTGTTGCTGTCCCCAAGGATGCTAGCTGCCGGTCCCACGTTCGGCGAACCGCCGGTGTTCGACGGAACCGGCGTTCCGGGACATCCCACGTTGCTGGTAGTCGTGTTCCCTTCCTGTCTCATCATGTTCCGTCGCCATTTCGCACGGGCGTTTTGGAACCAGACCTGTGCCAAACCGAGAACCCGATTCAGGCTCAGTTCTCCAGTTTTTGAGTCGTTTTAAAAATCCAGTGCGAGCGTCGGTATCCAGTTACGGTAAACGGAATCGCGTCTCGTCGGTAATCAAAATTCGGAGATTTCCTTACCTGAAGCACCCTCTTCGAGAGTCCCGTCTTCTGCGCCAATTGCTTGAGGTCCTTTGCGTCCGGGTTCTGATTTATAGCAAAATAATTCTTCATCGTTCGCAACTGATGATGCTTGAAGCTCGTCCTCATCCGTTTCGTTCGCTGGCTCTGATGCACCGGGCCGGGCGATCCGACAGATGCTTCGTAAGCCGTCAACGATTCCATGGACGAGGACAGTTCGGTGGGGTGAAGCAGCTCTGAAACCAGATCGCTCTACCTGATTCGACGTGCCCTAGCTGTCATTCTCTAGAGAACTGAACGATTTAGAATTTGAAGCAGTGCGACAGATTTTTGTCGACGATTTTGTTGATAATAAAAGGTGGAACAAAAATTCTCAAAGGGGCGAAACAGATAAACCAAAAAAGAATAGATGTCGATCGAAGAACGACACATAAAATGGACGGTGGAAGAGAAAATTCCAACTTGATCAGCGATGAACGCTCGTGATCCATCAATCGGCATTAACTATCGGGCCTGCCTATCGAACGATTTGTTTTCCTTATTCCTCGGCGATAAAATAGACACGTATTCAGGTACGAACCTAATTTCGGATCGTAACGAAGATCGAACGACGCACATCTTCATCCCGAGAGAAACGGTTTATATTTTTTATTTAAAAGGAATCCTCAGAATTTTTTCAAAACGAATCAATATACGATCTCATCGACGAGGTATCCGGCAATGGTAGAAGCATGAGCTTCCTCCTCCGTTCTCATCCGTAGATCGCGATTCCGTCCACGGGAAGCCGAGTATAGCACGCGGTCGCGTACAGCGCGAAACGAATTTCCGCGCACGTAAGCGCGCCTGGATGGAATAAGAATAAGAGCAACTTCGGCGGACGCTGGAGGAAGGAACGACGTTGCATCGATGCGGTGTGTGGGACCGTTGAGCAGCGCCGTTGCAAGTTGCAGTTGTTGCGCGCCTGCCGGAGCGAAGGAACGCATCCAATAAATAAGACGACGAGGGTAACCATTGAATTCAATCGCAGGAGAAAGAACGGGTTCCAGGCGACGTTCGCGGACAGCCTCTGTGCTGCACGGTGCGCGCACGCGGAGGGACGGGAGGGAAGGCAGAACCCAGGCCAAGAAGTAAATCCCTGAGCACGTATCCGCCATTACTGTTTATTGTCCCGAACTTCCATTCCTTACGGACGCGACGGGCTGTTTCTCCGGTGCGCTGGCTGCTGGCTCGCGATCCAGAAAAGAGAAGAACAGCCACACCGATCGCATACGCGAGGAATTCATTTTGTCCAAGCGGGGTGAACGGCACCGATTCTTGTCGCAAGCTGATATCTTGCAGCATAAGAAGAAACATCGGTAACTGGATCTCAGAGAATATCGGCTGTCCTACGAGATCACTGGAATCGATATAAATCATCGCAAGCTCGGTTTCTAAAAAGCACCGATTAATACCAGACCGGGTAGGGAAAAAAATGTGAGGAAAGCGGTCGTGCTCTCCGATCAGTCGATTCCCAAACGGATCGCTTTCCCTAGAACCAGCTCTAGCGATAAACGAGCGAACGAGAACGCCCCTGCAAAAGGAATCCGCAAGTTTTTTCATCGGACTGGCCTGGTTCCCAAGGAGCCGAGTCTCCGCGTGCGACGACTCGATGAAATCCAGCGCGACCGACGCGAGGGGGATTTCGCGGACGGTTCTCGTGGTTCAAGAATGAGATTACAATTTGTCAGGTCCGGGGCTAGAGGCCGAAATCACGCGGATGGCACGACGCGATGGTACGGCGGACGGTTTGATGGCGAGGGCCGAGCCCCGTAGCCTCGCGGCAGCAGCCCGGGCAAGAAACTCACGCAGGCGGCATTATAGTGTTCGCCGGCCATTCTGCTGGCCGCGACCACGTATTGGCCACGGCAGCATTCTTTTCCGGCCAGATCGGCCAATCGATGCATCTTGCCACCGATACCCATCTGTCACTGTCCCTTCGGGGCCTAGCCTTTTCTCCTCCGATTCGATTCGAATCGCGAAACGTCTGCCTGAAATCCTTCGTTCACCCCATTCCCCTGTGCGTTCATCCTCGAAGACTAGTGGAATCTTATCCGAAATCGATACTATTTTGCCTATAATTACAAGACTACTGATCATCATATCTGAAATTGATCTAATCTGGTTAAACAATGAGAGAAACTTTTCTCTTAATCATTCTTCTGCCGACAATTTTAAGAAATTTTATTCTACTTGCTTGATCTTGCCTACGTAGGATGTAATGCCAATGTCTCTGGTTCTAAAGCTTAAACGAACAAATTTTTCAGTATCGCAAGAAGTATACCTGTCGGTGAATTCTCATTCTCAGGGGCTCAGAGAAAGAGGACGCGACGGGGGCTTATCGCGGTTGCAATTCCAACGATTTATCGAACGCGCGCCGCGCCGGCTAACGTCCAGACGTCGGGGAGATAGTTCGAGGGATCCGTTCGCAAAAAGTGTCCCAATTATATATAAAGACAATAAAACTGACGAACCAGTCGGTCGGATTCCCACCCCGACCCCAAGGCTTCTGGCCAACTTCATGGCCGATTTTATGGCTGTTGCATCGTAAATTTCGGACGGTAGCCCGAACGTGATCCCCGGTGATCGCGCGATGATTATAGAAAATAAAACCTGCGGCACGGCCTCTCGAAGTCGTCGTAAACATCCCGAAACAAATGAGACGTTCGGACGTCGAGCGATCTTCTTATCATCGTTCCGACGAGCCAAGGGTGTTAATCGAATGTTTACCGACCTCGTTTCCGAGTCGGTCGTCACGTTCGATTATCATATCCTAATGAATTAATCCTTTAATATCGTCCAAAGAAACGACCGGTGCAAACCGTCTTCCGGTGTATCGGGCAGGCCAGCTTAAAAGAAGTGGTCCAATTTAAAACAGCCGCGATGACCAAATGCGAGGCCGTGCCCACGAGAGGTCGGGATTATTTATTCGTCGACTCTCGAAAAGGAAAATCGGGTTGTGGCACATGTCGACACTCGGCGCAAAAACGGTTGACAGTCTTCGCGACGCCCTTACGTGACGCCTGAACCGAGGATCGATTAACCCTTTAATGCTGAAATTTTTTTGCGGAAAGAAAGCATTCGTGTACGCAGTGAACTGTAAGGGAGAACAATAGTTCGCAGCGGTTTTCTATATTAAACAGAAAAATTTGCAGCCGAAGAAATACCGCGCGCGTGCCGATGAGAGAGCGAGGGGCTAACAAGCGCGAACAATCTCTAAACCGATCCGCGAACCGCCTATCCTCGAAAGCTCGCACAAATGTTTGCACACCGAAGGAACACCAGCCATTATACTCATTGCTCGACAAATAATGCAACTCCCCCGACTAACCTGTGCTACGCTCGATTCGAGGGGATGGAGTGCCGAGAAAGAGTATGCGTGTGAGAGAGAGAGAGAGAAAGGTATAACTAGATTGTTTCTAAGCAAAGAGAGAGGAAGAACGGATGTATGTAGGTACTCGTGCACTCATACATACATTATGTATGCGCAGGTATACGCGTAGGTATCAAAGAGAGAAAGAGAGCACCACGTGTTCCCATGGTTTTAAGACCCGGCGTTTGAAAGCACGCGCACCCCCCGTTTACCATCCGGCCCAATTATCCCTCTGGCAACCCCGTTCCATCCCTCTCCTTACGCGTTCCCGCGTTGTTTCACCACTGCCAATTACACGTATTTGCGTCCTCGGGCTGAGCCGAGCCGAGACTGGATTCTTGTGAATTCTTTATTGTTTCGACTGTACGACGGGAGGAACAAAGGAGCCTCCCGAGCTGAGCTCCGCGTTTTTCTTTGGTCCCTCGCCTATTTCTCTCTGTCACCCGCGCGATTAATCGATCCGCGGCTCGAATCGAATGCGAATCGATGCCTACATCTCGGAATTCGCAATTCAATGCTCGTACCTAATCCAATCATCGTCGAAATAACAATGAACTTATCTAGAAAAACGATGTTTGATAAAAAAAAAGTATGACTCACCGAGGGCTCCAGCAGCCAGCCTCATGGTCACCGGCAACTCGGACCCGGTAACTTCTGACAGCTTCCTCTTCCTTGGCCGCCCTTTCTGCACCGTGCCGGAAGTGGTGATCGGACTCTGCTCCGAGGCGCTGTAATAAGCCGGAAGCGGTGACACTCCCGGCGAGCCGATGTCCTCGATGCCGCCGGCTGCGCCCGCGTAATCACCCGCGCAGCACAGCAACTCGTAGTGGGGTCTTGGAGGACCGACCAGCTTCGTCATTCGTGAACCTTGCTGTCGAGTATTTTCAAGTGGCGACCCTTCCGTTATCCGCCGAGTTCGATGAACAGTCGCGCGAACGCGATTCACGCTCACGCGAGAGGCGATTAACGAGACGAACGGGTTTGCGCTTCACGGGCCGCTTCACGCTCGGTCGGATCCTAATCCTCCGCGATTTCGATATCTCTTACGTGAAGAAGTTTATTTCTCAAGAATATGTAAACTGAATGCAATTTAGCTACAATGACGTTAAAATTAAATTTAAAATTCATACGCAGAAAAATATATTAAGAAATCTATATTTAAAAAAAGAAGGTGGGTTGCAAATAATAAGATTGATGTGTATCTACATAAAAAATTCTGCTCCCAAGTGCGTATGTCGATCCTTTTAAATTTCTCACATTATTCCTGTACGCTGGATCTTGTATAATTGAATATGTAGAATCGAATCGATCTCACGTAGAGCGGCGCCGCGACGTCTTTCCTTTAGGAGAGCGCGCGTCGAGCTCGATCCCCGTTTCTGAGAATTGAAAGAGACCCTGATTCAGCCGCCTTAGGAAGGAGCTGTCATTTAGCACCAAACCGATAATGAGTATCCTCTAGACTGTACGTCGACGCGGCTCGTATTTCTGTCACTCTCGTCATCAAACTCGTTTGATAACAAAGAGACGGCCATTCCGTAGACGGTGTAATTCGTAGCTCGTATTTCTCACCTACAGTAGACAAGACCGTCCCTCTGTCCAAAATGATCGCCCTTGTTCAACGGGGTCCCGCAGGATGCGCACGTGAAACAGGCCACGTGGTAGACCAAGTCTCTGGCGCGCATCACCAGCTCCGTGGCAGAGATCCCGGCCCGACATCGGGAGCACCTCGAAACGGCGAACAACCTGTGATATCGCAATTATAAAGCAGTCCATTCACGATTTCCGAATGTACTTTGATTTTCTGTTAAAAAAAAAACAACTAAGAATTGACCAGGCAGCAGTTTATCTGGAACAACAGTGGCTTCAGTAGAAGAATCCAGCGCCTGATCAGACACACGGATTCAGAGACCTATTGAAATACATATAATTTTCTCGCAATGAAAACCGTTCACTTATTCAAGAATGAATAGAATGAGTCAACTATGCGATCCATCTGGTCTCTATCCGACGATCGACCCTCTTAATACGTCTGAACCCCTTCGACTCGCCTTCAGTATACCAGTTGGATAACGCCTCGAGTAGGAGTAGGAGTATCGTCGTCGTCGTTCCGGGTTCCTTCCTCGAGTGGTCTCGAGTTCTCTCGATCACGCGTTCTTCGTAGAAATCCCCTAATTACAAAATCAACGATCCCGATCGTCGCTCGAATTCATCGATCCTCCCCGTTCCTGAGTTCCCGCGCGCGCGCATGCACGTGACCTCTCGTTGTTCGTGACCATCGGCTCGGACCAAAATCGGAGAACAATGCACGGGTTCCCCCCTTCTGGTTCGGCGTTTTTCTTCCACCGACACACCATAACGTCCGCGCCGCGGCCGAGAGGAAGAGTGCACGTTCGGAGAACGGGGTGGAGGCGGGATGTTGGAGTGGCCGCGAGGGGGTGTGGGGTTTCCACGAGCTAGCTTCTCGTATCGGTCATCGACGATCGAGGCGAAGTCACAGTTTTCGAAGCGCGAAAACCAAATAGAGACAAAGGGGGTTTGGCCTGGATATGGATCGTTGCATATTGCATGGAAGTCTACGTATTCTTCTCTAACGAACCTCCACCCTCGTCTCAAATCTTCCCGAGAATCGGCGCGACGATTTGATCTATGCATTTGTTGTCCTTTTTTTTCAATTACCGAAACTACTTCAAATCGCTTCAGTATTCTTATTTCATTCTTACCCAGACTTCTATTCTAATTAAAATGATTCGTACAGCTTCAATAGGATGATCCATCCATAGATATGCTCTCCTTTTGACATGTCGCTTTGTTTGCGAAATATCATATTTCAATGGGAAAAAGTTCCGAGAGGACTTCGACTAAAGCCGCGGCGTTCGTTATTCTTTAGCCAGGCAAAGAAACGTTTCAGTTTTCCCGTTGTAACAAGGCTTGCGTATAGGTACGAGCACTGAAAAATGTCTCATATTAGACACGAGGCCCCTTTGTTCCCTTCAATTATTGCGTTTGTCCCATCCCACGCACTGATTAGCCGATGATCACAGGATTCGAAAGCTTGGAACCTAATCCCTTTTTCCTTTCATTAAATAGATAACAAGGAGATGTTGAAAATTGGTACTATGAAAAAAAAAAACATCGCAAATCCTATTTCTTTTCAAATCGATGGGGCAAATATATTTAAATAGTAATTTCTAATTTATTTGATTTAATTCGCGAGAGCGAAGATCTGCGAGTTAGTCGACTGAGTAAGAATAAGAATTCTTCCGCGGTAAATAATGTATAAGGAATTGAATATTTAACACTGGTTCCTGACCGAAGCTCGTCAATTTAACAATTTCAGTCCGCTTGACGGGAGGAGAAGAAACGGCTTCTCACACTTTCGAAGACTCCGAGAAATAACGCATCGTCTGTTAACCGCGCTCTGAATTTCAACGAGGACACCTCGTTTTCATAAACAAAAAACAGAATACCAAATCCCCGCGTTTAATTAATGACCCCGTAATCGTCGGATTTTAGGTAATTAATTCCGTTCATCCACGATTCTACATTTTAATGTCTGAATGCGCTTCGTGCGCGTGTAACGAAGTCAATATAAAAGGAATTTCTTTCACTTGAATTTCTAGTTTCTAATTTGCTAACCAGTGCGTTTAATCCCGAAGTGAAATTCTGTGACAAGTGCACAATTCAAGTTTGAATTCAAAGAAGTCTTGAGTACAAATCGAGATTGATTAAATATATCATTGAAATCTAAAAGTTTAAACAAGTCTCAAACGGATCGAACTCGTGGTGTACTCGAAGAATAAAAGAAGCGACGACCGATGGCGGAAAGAGGCTGCTCCGTTGGAAATCGTGACCGCGTGTTTTTTATCGGGGCCGGCGTATCACAGCTGTGGAATTTCAGGTGCCTAGACCGAACCAGGACGAGCATCGGGCTTAGAGAGAGAGCTGGCCATTAGTAGACATTTTGTGTGGTCTGGGCGAAGTTTCGAGCGGGGTGGACACCTCCTATGCAAATTCGCGGATACCCCAATAAATACCGAAACGTGAAACCACCGGTGAATTCGGGATTTTGCATTAATTTTCCGCATCATCCGGATAATTCGATGTAAAGCAGAAACGATCGTTGGTACCTAGAATCCGGTTTTTGTTTCCCACAGTGAAAAGGGATTGCTCACATTTAACTATTCGCCGTTCTACTGTGTATAAATGAATCGGTCTTTCGATACGCGGTTCAACTGCAAGCGTCATCAGTGACAGTCAGTAAAAAATATGCATTTCGCAAGAGGAAACGTGATGACGCTGAAAAATGAAATTTTCTAGAAGTCAGGACGTAGTAATTCCGTCGGATCTAAAAGTACCCCTTGCAGCCCGGCGCGTAAGCAGCTTAAGACTACTTCCACTAACCTATAGTAATCCTCTTTGCAGTAGATGTTGCCGTCCCGGGCGAAACACGTCAACTCGGCCGCTAGTGGCACCCGGCAGTGGCAGCAACGAAGACATCCACAGTGCCAAGCGCGATCCGCTGCCCTCAGGTACCATCTTTCGGCTATCTCCCTGCCGCAACCTCCGCAGCCGAGGCCGCCGTCGTTGTTGTTGTTGTTGTTCTCTCCGGTACCGACGACCTGCTGTCGATTGCTGACGGCGCTATCCCCTGGCGGGGGCGTGCTGCTACCGCAACCGACTTCCTTCAGCATCTCGAATCGTACAACCGCGACCATCGGCGAATCATTCTATGAACAGAATGTACATTCCTCGTGTTAAACAAAACTTATAAATTACAAATAAATATCAACCACCAGTACATATGCGTTTTTACATAGCAAGAAGGGAATAGTCGAGGATGGTGAAGATTCAGTAAGTGTATTGGTGTTAAGTTTTCGGATCGTCATCACGGCGATGACGAACCTTCAAAGCTAGGGAAGGACACTTTGTCTCTTCCTTGTTTGACTGGGACAGAGTAGGTGGAGGTGGTGGAGGAGTAGGAGAGGCGGCGGACCGCATTCATTCAGGACACTTCTCAGCGGCGGCGCACGCAAGAACCGATGAATGAAAACAATTCGTGACTGCTGTCCCGTTAATGAATGACTCCCGGGGCCCAGTGGCTCTCTCTGGTTTCGAATCCGGCTGCGAGCTAATTAGCAGAAGCTTGCGGGATCGCCACAATAACTCAACGTCCTTTACGAGCCGCCCGACTCGCCACGTGATTTCCGTAAGTTAAATGGAAGGTGACACGGCGTCGCCGTCGAATCACCTCGTACACCTCGTTTCTATTCTCGCCAAGGTGACGCCCCGTTTTGCTGCTACCTTGTCACGGACGTATTAGCTCGACAACGCTGATTTACAACTATTATACACTTGTTCTCATCCCGTTTCTTTTTTTCCCCTTTGCATTTCATGTTTTGACGTCCACTTCGAGAAACTGGTATGCATTTAACAAATAATGATGTGCATTGGATCAGACAGCAATGAGACCGCTTGATTTCAGATACAATCGTATTATCTAAAATAGCTTTTAAAAGCTGATCAAATCAAATTTGTCTATGAAATACTTTATGGCTTTTTTTAATCCATTGATGCTATTGAAACTCTACTCACATATTTAATACGATGCAACAGAAGTAATTTTATTGTCTAGAATTTCGCATATCATGCTATGAATTCCACGACAATTTCGATTTCAAGTTTTCATAATTCTTGTATTCAATTTGTTAGCTTACCCGAGTGTACGATTAATTATAAACGATAGCTGCGTGTGTCCCTCCGAACGTTCGACGTTTTCTTCCGGCTGCTGTTCGTCGGCCGTCGCTTCCTATCGCAGCGATCTCGGAACCAGAATTTATTTCCTTTTCTTCCTCACTGTTTCCATCCAAATGGGAACCTTGAATCACGAGCAAGAATTTGTTTTAAATTTCTTACGGTTGATCGAAAGGTACAATTTCATCGGTCGGATTCCGTATCTCGAGATCCGTCGGAATCAGGATAATCACGCTGTTGGACGATTGAAACAAACTGTCTAATTTTCTTTAAATGAAAAATCATTACACGTTTGATGCGATGTCAAAAAATTTAGAAACAACGTCGTAATCAATGATACTCAAGTGATAAAAATAGTTTAGCCATTTTTTATCATAGCGATGTAATCGCTTTTTCCAGATAACAGTCACTTAATTTCATGATTACACAATCAATTATTAAAAACACAGTTACTATCTTCAGTCCAGCCAGACCAAAATCGCACAGACTTCACTTCGTAAGTCCCACTATAAATCCATTACACGCACAATTTTACGGACCATACCCAGTCTTTGTTCAATCGTCCAAGCTTGTACACTACCACTAATGACTCGCTGGTATACCTGTGACCCAGACCAATGTCCAGCTTCCTCGATCTCCAAGTCCGGCAGTTATCACCTGGTTCCGTAGCTCATCACCAAAAACCGGCGTGTAATCGCGACACGGTCACACGTTCTCGCGCGTCGCCGCGACGACGGAACCTCGTAACCGGAAGAGACGCGAGTCAACCGAGGAGGACCGGGGCGCCCGATCTTTTCGTCGGACGTAGAGGGAAAAAGTCGGTGCGCGCCGCGGGTAAAACGGGAGCAACAAGGCAACGGGGCAGACTTCGTTCCGCCGCGAGGGAAGCTGCTCCTCGTCGGCGCAATAGTGTACGATCCTGGGCTTCCTAGCCAGGGCCAGGGGCGGACGTCGGCATGGCAAAGATAGAGGGGTTAGACCCCGCGTGCACCGACGCGTCGACTCGTCGCAACGACGGGGTGGGGTTTTCGGACGGGGTTGTAGAGGGTGTATACCGACGCTCGGACGGTCGGCGTTTGCGCGCAACCCCTACGTCCTCGCTCCCCCAGTTCGCCTACCCTCCCTCGCAGGTAGCTCGTCGACGTCGTCGCGAACGCGAGCCGCGTCGACGTAGCTTGTCCAGTTCGAACTCCGTCGAACGAAAGACGGGAATTGACTCCAAACGACTTGGAGGTATACGAGATCATGTCATCGGGCCTGTCAGAATTTTGAGGGTGAATTTCCTTATCTTACCTCTCGACGTATCAATTTTCAGCTCACTTTCTGCATTCGTTTTATTATTAAAAAAAATGCTGTGATAATTACAATTTCTAATGGAGAGTTTAAGTGCGCATGTCTGCCTTGCACCGTCAGGTAAATTTAGAGATGTTGACCAGCTGTATCCGACAGATAATAAAAAGTCCCACTTAACCGAGCAGCTTGACGCAGTCCGTAGAGGCACGAGAATGACAGGTGTAGAAGAGCGACGAGAGGCGTTTCGCAGCACTCGAAACGACGCGACGACGCGGCAGCGCGTGTTCGTTCGAGAGTAGCCGAGCATCTTGACGCGTGACAGACGGTCCACGATATCAAAATCGTATCTGGGAAACAGATTTTTCGTTCGGAAGCACCCGACTCGAACGGTCGGCTCGTACAAGCTCCTATAGCTCGCAATTTGTACCCGTGTATGCGTGAGGGATGCGTGAGTAACTATTCGCGTGTCACGTAATTTCTCTTTGGGCGTCGCGTCGCATCGGGCTCTACCCTCCGCGTACTCCGCGCGATTACAAATTAATTGAGAGTGAAACGCGAACGGTACCGGTAAACGCTTTGAAAACGACGCGCGACCGGGGACTCGTGGCGCTAATCATGAATAATGAATGCCAGACCGCTTAGAAACGCGCCGACGACCGACGCACGCGGTTCGCGTATTTCGAGACCGATAATCCTTTCGAATTTCTGGAAATTAAAGCATTAATTCTGTCGCGACTGCTTCGATTTAATCCGAGAAACATACGTTGCCATCGCTTAGGGAAAACGATTAAATAGGTAGACACGGGGAAGTTGGTAAATGTGACCATGCAGAATAAATATCGTTAACGGCCGGTTGGCTGTGATTCGCCCTCGTTTCCGGAGGACGTCTGCGAGATGTCAACCTACTTCGTATTTCGAGTTCCACCCTCCGACCTGGCCCTATTCGATATCTGAAGAAGTCGCGTCGTCTCGAAAATATTCGATCCACTCGAACAAGAAGATGCGATCTCTGTCGCAACCCCGTTTCAAACGACGAGAAAAAGGAAAATGAGAAACTCGAAGAGCCCTCAATCAAGCTCTCTCGCAATCTTGGGGCTTACGAGAGGAGCGTAAGACGACTGGAAGCAACCCCGTGTCGCGCGCGGAAGAGGGTGTCGTCCCGAGGGTTGAGACTCCGGGGACGCTACGTCATATCGATCAGGGACTTTCGAAACCGCCTGGCAAACGGCTGGAAGCAATATTAACGAAGAAGAAGACGAATACTAGGTCTATCTCCTCTCTCTCCCCTCCGATCGCCCCACCGCTCTCTCGTCCCTCTTGCTCTTACTCTCGGTGTACGGTTCTCGTTATCCTCGTCGGATGTTGGGGATCGGAGGGGAATACGGGAAGGTGCACTAACCCCAGATCCGAAAGCAGCAACCTCTCTCTGCTAGGCGCGGCCTTCCGACGCCCGCTCGATAGAAACCCGACCGGTTCCAGCCAATGGGAGTACCAGACGATGATAAAACCGTCGTCCGATTGGTCGACGTACTATTCAGACTGACACCGGTGCTGATGGGAAACGGTGAAACACGAGTCCCTCGGAGTTGGAGATGGAACTGGTCCCACCAGCAGCATCCGCTTCCTCGGCGTATCCTCCTCGTGCCAGGACAGGGAGTCATCTGGTGGCCAATGTCAGAGATCTCCTCCGACGCCCGACGTCCCGACGATGATTTTACATCGTCGTCGAGATCCTAAGCTTCAAAACGCGAAACATTTGAAATTGTAGGAACTCGCCGGAGTTATTGGCTCTTGAGGAATCATATTTCTCCAAACAGTCACCTCTTTTCTCTAAGATTCTCTTGAAATAAATTAGCTAACACTTTATTTAATTATATTCGCATCTACTTTACAAGTGAATCATCGTGACAGTAAGGAATCGTATATTTAAACGTAACCTTGATCAATTTCCAGATATTGCATCCGGTAAGATCTTCAAAATTTCATAAGCTGGCAGAATTTCAAGCTAAATTTGTTACGCTCGAGAACTTGTTTCATCTCCACGTTCTTATCTCCAACAAGAAAGGGAAATTAATCGATGTAATTAAACCGTGGCATAATCTGATGGCTTCCTCAACACTCTCCTTCTACTACTCTCTAAATGCTTGTGTCTTAATGACCGACCGCCGAAGATTATCTTAGAGTGGATGAAGCTTCATTCAATCCCTCAATTGTTCGCATTAATATCACACCGTACGATGCAAATATGGTTTATCTAAAAAGTCCTCAACTGCGGAGTCCCAAGATTCTGAAAGAATCGGTAACGGATCATCAGGGTGCGGGCGGTGGTTATGTAAAATACGGTTCTCCGCTCTCGCTATGTTATCTGCCGGGTGCAAGAGTAAATAAGTGCAAAGATATAACGGTTAATTTCCGTGTTAACCGCGTTTTATCGCAAACGTCTATCCAACGGCGAGCCGCCCAGGCAGCAGGATGCCGCCGGGTTCTCCTCCAGTGTGAATCTGGCCTGTAAGCTCCTCGCACCGACACGCACACGCACAATGCTTGCTGTACTTATACCGTTTGCGCGGACGTAGCTACGCGGGTACAACACTTGGGCAGTGCCCGTCGATCGTGTGCACGCACACCTGTCCACGCGGGTCCCCCTGTTCCGATCACGGAACGCGTGTTCCACGCGGTCTCGCGTGTTCCTCATTGCGTTCGCTGCGAGCTTGCATCTCGCGCTCGGAACGAGGACGGTCGCAGACACCGAGAAGGAGAAGAAGAAGAAGAAGAAGAAGAGGAAGAGGACGGCGGGAGGGAGAAAGAGGTAAAAGGGTGACGGCAAGGGAGAAGGACAGAGGGAGGGGCGAAGAGGGAAAACGGTCGGTGCTCGTTGCGTGCGCGTGTGCGCGTGCATCAAGCGAGTATATTTATGTGCGGCACCGTCACGTGTGGGGAAGGATCGTAGATTGCGGGTCCGGGACACACGCCGGTGTTGGTGAATGAGGCTGACGTGGATAAATGGTGCGTTTCCTCGCGGGAGACGTATACCCGGTGATCTTCCGGGCCGTCGACCGTCTCTCCTCCTCTCTCCTTCTGTCCCTCTCCCTCTGTTTCGCGAGCAACTCGGCCGATCGGTCTGTGCCACCGAGAACTCTTCAGGAAGCGAGTCGCCTCGATGCTCTTTGGAGGCTCCGATCGCCACCATGAACCGACGTACCATATCGCCTGGGAGGCTCGCTCGGTGCTCAGATTGAATTGTTAATAACGGGATGGATCTGCCAGCTCGTGGGAGAGCGAATCTTCAGATTGGAACTCTGAATGAACCGGAGATAACGTTCGACCGTGTTTCTCGTCTTTACGTTTATAAGAGAAATCTGACAAGCCTTCGACGTACATCGCGTGTCATCGTCGTATAATCTGTCCGATAAAAGTTTCCAAAAAAAAAGCTGAATTATAATAAAGAATCTCGTAGGGAGATGCGTTTCGATGCATGACGTAACGCATACCGTTCAGACACAGTGACCACACTGGACGGGGGCTCCGATTTCATTCAAGTCCGTGGCGCGAGCCGAGGTAGAACGCGGGAGACGAGGAGCTTTCACCGTGGCGCGTTCGAAATTTAATTAATCCGTCCGCCATTCAGGGAACGGGGCATGGGCAGAGCCACTTCATAAACGCGCTCGAGTCCGCGTGGGCGTTGAATCGGATCTCGAGAAAGATAGCGATCATCCGTTCCGCGTTCGCGTTCGGGTTTCCCTCCAGTTTTGCGGATACTGTTAACTCCAGTCTTCGGGTCTCATTGTTCCGCGGCGATACACCGGCCTGTCAGGCGAAACAGAGGCCGATGCTTGGCAACGAGACCACTATGCGGCCGGGTAGGGGTGTCGGAGGAAGGCGGGAGCAGGAGGTAGGAGGAATAAGAAAGCAAGGCAGGTCAGGCAGCGAAGCCAGCGAGAGGGTTATCTGATCGCGAGCGCGCGAATATCTTCCCTGCTTCCGGCGCCCAACCCGTGATTACCGCGTCGATTGTCTGCAAATGGAAGCTGAAAAAATGCATCTCGCATCTCACACTCCGCGTACAAGAAAAGCGTAGTCGAGCTGCGCGTTCGCGCGAACGATATCTCGGCGGCGATCGTCTCCCACCTGTTCCGACGCGTTTAAGCAATCGACCACAGTTTCTAGTCGTGTTTTCTTTAATTCGATCGCATACCGAGATTCAATTCTTTCTACCTTCCGTTACAACACCGTCACAATGATTACTATGTGAACTTATAATCAACATTTATTATAAATAGAACGAATTTTATGCATTTATGGAAAAATTTTAACTGCAGAATTCCAATGTCAAATCGTGATTCAAAAATAGAATTTTCATTCGTATAGCTAAACAGCTTTGAACTAAGTTTCTGCTCGATCTTCATCGATCGACCTAGAAAAATGAAAGTACAGAATTGGCTTGTTGACTTATTTTCTCTGAGTTACGATTTCGAACGAGTTTAGAATTATGAGGAATAAAATACGTATCAGTAAATCTAACAAAAAAAAAAGAACGTGAGTTCGCACGCAAGAAAAAAACGTATCTAGATGCATATAAACCCACCGTTCTCCTATTGCATAAATATGGATTATTCTCGACCGATACCAGAGTTACAGTCTGTGAGCATGTCGAGTTTCAACGCAAAAATAACCCCGATGCAAAAAAGAAAATACGTACAAGAACCTAAGTCGAATGACAAACAAAACAGTTAAAGAACAATAATTCAAATATTAATATCGTAACATTCTATTGAACTCACATTTCATAGGAACATAAAAAATGAATCGGAGTATTCATAAAATAAAATTCTGACGGGTTTCAATTACCAACGTCACGATTCGAGGGCAAGAATTCTCATCGAGACACTATCGAGTCGAGCATTGGATCATTGAAATCGGTCCGTTCTTACGGGGAGGGAGGGTGGATAAAAACGTGGCATCATTATGTAACATTGGGACGACGCAACGGGTGCGGAACACCACCGGAAACCGGTACGGGCAAATGAAATTATAAAACCGCCATAAGAGGCGTCACGCGTTTTTCCCTACAATTTAACAATGTGGCTCGCGTTTCCATGCGACCGCAGCCGTTAACCGGCAACCATTTATCACGCGTTTGCGTCGGAGAACACGTAATACCCGTAAGGAAATCGACCACGCCACCCTTCACAGTTTTTTCTCCACATAGCCACCGTTTATATAAATGCGAACAGGAAAGAAGCTGAATAATCTATTACGCTGGTCGCCGTATTAAATTTGCAATCTTTCCCCGCGCTTCTACCCATAACAGGAATTATAAAAAAAAAATCGTAATTAAAATTTTAATGGGTGCAAGCAAACTCTCGATGAGACAGGCGAACGAAGTTAACAAAGAGATGATTTTAGCGAGCGTATAGTTTTCCCGTAACGATCGAGGAAGAAGTGTATTCGTGAAAAATCACGTGTCACGTTGAAAACGCGAATAAGATGGAGATAAAGAAGAAGAAGAAGAAGAAGAAGAAGAAGAAGAAGAAACGCGGACGGAGAGGTAGGAGGTAGAGGTAAAACGCGTTCCGACGGCCATAAATACGCGTCCTTCCTCCGCGTTTTTTCTTTCCGGCAGCTTTCCGCCATATTTATGACGGTGAAACGACTCGATCCGGCGACTCGACCGTCTAGGCGGGGTAAACCCCGTAGGAATGAAATCCTCGTTACTCTTCTGGCTCGGACGGTACGTACGCTCGGTGTCGAGCATCCGGCGTCGGCGCGATTTATTCGAGCTTCCGTCTTTATCATCGACCAGGATCACCCGGGGTGAAAGAGGATATAGACCATAACCGCTTCGCGTTCGCTCGCTTCCTCGCGCCTCGGATCCCGTATCCTATTATATCGTGCGCGAAAACCGTCTAGCCGATAGTGGAAGGGTAATGAAGAAGAAGCACGAGAGAGAGAAAGCGGGGGAAGAGAATATAAGCGCTAACTAAGACTCATTAAGAGGCTTGATGATAAAGTGAGTTATGGCACTCGCGGGGAATCGAGACCGTTCCGTGAAGTGTGATTGTATGTAACAGTGTTTCTGGCTTGCTGCACCCGCGCCTTCGTTATTTATGTCAGTCAGCCTCGCGAAAATCTAACTAACCGATGCCCACAAATGGGAGTGGAACTTTACGAGGATGCATCGTTCCTACATTTGTTCCTTCTCAACGTAAAGCGCGTTAGGTTGATTTAAACGTGCCATCAATATCGATAAGAGGCCTTGCTAACATCTTCAACGATGCGATACGTGACTCGCCGTGCAACGTTAATATTTTCATCGTTGTTTTAAGTCCTGTTGACACCCTTGCCTGACGAGAACGATGCGAGGTATCGGCCACCCTTATCAGTTTTCATCTACATCTCGATCCCCGTCCACCTGGTGTCGTCTGTCAGAAGTCCTCGTTAACGACGCGAAACGGGTGGATCGAACCGTCTTCCGATGACAGCGAATCGACGGGCGGATGGCTCGGACAAACGGAAACTCTCGTCGAGGACAACCCCATTCGGCGGTTCGTCAAAGAGGACAAACGAGGATGTCGTGCGAAGGAAAAGTTGACGCGAGCCAACGCGAGTAGTCGTCGGCGTCCCTCTGATGTCTCTGCCCAAACAATGGCAGCTTGTATTTTTGGTTGTACCGTTCGAGGTTCGTGTTATTTCTGCTTCGAGAGTAAACTCGTGGTAGTTCCTCCGTCGGTTCCACTGCGATTGTCTTGCAATTACGTTTTAATCACAGAAGTGGTTTCGGGGGTGAGTGCAATTAAAAAGCTAACGGCGGATGTCTGCGTTAATGATTTTATTAAACTTTCGTTACGCGAATTACGTATCTGTTTTGATTCGTCGCGAGAACGTTGAGCCGCGTCATTAATAAAATGAAGACGTCAGAAAAATATGAAGCCTCAGTTTTATTTATCGCTAAAGCTATTTACGCTGTCCGGGAATATCACGGTCGCAAATCCGAGGTTTTAGCTCTGGTACTTAACCGATTCCTCGTACCTAATCGTGGCCGGGGAATGGTTCCGGATCGTCATATCCTTCGGCACGATTAAAGGACCGAGGACTTTTAATCCTGGACGAGCCGAGTCAAGATCCAGTGGACGCTGGACGGGAATACGATTCCAGCATAAAGCGACGACTTTATGGTTATTCGACGTACGATTCGCTGACGGGTTCACTTTGTGGAAAGACAACGGTGCCTCGCAGTGGAAGTGGATGAGGAACAGACGAAGAGGCGGAGGAAGACGATGTGACGAGGAGGAGAACGAGGACGACTTCACGAAGGACGACAAAACGCAGCAGCCACGCCGGTTTTGCTACCTGAACGATGCTTGCTCCCAGCGCGAGCTTTCTTCTACATACCGGGTGTATCGTATGAAAGGAGTCAAGATCTATCAGCTTCACTTCAATTCTATTTTTTATATGATTCTTTCCTCAAGGTCCTTCCATTTAAAATTGTTTTCGTTAAATTGCGTCAGTAAATGGAAATTCGTTTCGATTGAGAATTTCTCTCGTTCCACGAGCCATTTTTTAAATACAGAAAGGAAGAACTTATGGAATAAACCTTCAACTTCACCGGAAGGTGTAACCATGAATCATCAAGAACTTCAACGTTTCTCATTTCTTGTAAACGATGTTCCCCACGTATCAAATGATTTTTATGATACCTGAACACGTTGTTATTATTTCGTGGCTTACTTAAACACGCTTTTAATACTCCCGTCCGCCGGTAAAAGCCTTATTCGCGTATAAATTTAAAATTTGTATCCGGATTTCAAAGATGTTTATCGAAATTACTCGTTCGTACATTATTTCATGTAACTTCTCGAAGAGAAGAATCGATATCGAGTCGATGATCGATCTTTCCTCGTGGGAGAAAACGGAGACAGTACACCCCGTAGAAACGTGAAAGAAGGAGGTTGTCGGTGGCGCGCGAGAGAGAAGCGCAGACCGGGAGAGAAAACGTGCGGCGGTGTGCCATGGAGTTGATATGTGGCCATTGTGACGGAATTTTGATAACGACAGCGAACGCCACGGGGCATCCCGCGGCGCTACCCGCGATTCGGACGTCGGACATAATTCTCGTAAAATCCTCGGCTTTATGGTAATGTCCCCCGTCTCTCCGGTGCAGCCTCTCCGGTCAGCATCGAATTTTCTCCCCGAACCGGCCTCGATGACGATTTTTTTCTTATCACGATCGGCCGCGAGCTCCTGGATGATCCCACTGGACCGGTAATAAAGTTTTCAGCTTCTTCGCTCTTTTCTACTCGTCCGAGGTTATCAAGTATTATATCATATCAATATCGTAAAACCGCGGATAGCATGTAACCGTCGTAAAGCCTGTAGTGGAACGTCCCCTCCTACCCGACGGAAGAAATCTTAACCAGAAGATTTTTCACACGACGCGGCAGAGAGACAGAATCTTACCGAAATTTCTCACAAGGTCCCAGGGCCGTTAACGGAGATAAGATCTCGCCGAGGGTTTTACACGTAAACGCCGGAAAGCCGCGCGTTCCTAGCGACTCCGGCCTCGGCTCGTCTAACCGCGGAGGTATCAACTTCATCTTTATCATCGTCGTTACAACGTCGCCGCGGGACGTCGACCCTTCCGAGGCTCCTAAGTTCTCCCGGAGATAAGCACGAGAGCGAGATTAAAAGCCGCCACTGTGTACCCTCGCGTTTCCATTTTCCTCGACGTATGGGGAATTAGTGGAACTCTAACAGTTTCGCTTAAACGGTATTCGCGTCGCCCGATGCTAATCTAACGCGTCGCGCATCTGAACCGTCGGAGTCTACGATCCTCCAGGTGTCAGACTCTGTGAGCGACGATAATTTTTTAGAAACGTCTTCATGCTCCGTTGAGATTTTATTTAAAATCACAGATTATGGATCACCGACTATAATTTTCTCTAAGAGGTTCGAGGGAGAGGTTCTAAATTTTCAATGGAATTTGAGTAAGAGATTACGTCTCCGGTGATGCGCCGAGATAGCTCACTTTCATATTTCGTATGTTTCCTAATGTTTCTTGGAAAAATATTCCATCGTAACGCACGAG
Organism: Ceratina calcarata; assembly: GCF_001652005.2. NCBI lineage: Eukaryota > Metazoa > Arthropoda > Insecta > Hymenoptera > Apidae > Ceratina > Ceratina calcarata. The sequence goes on from NW_017145399.1 coordinate 509,045, forward strand.
CTTTCTCTATTACGTTTCTTGATCTTCCTTTGCATCTTTAAGTATATTAATTTTCAACATTCAAAAGCGTACAAAAGATTTGAAAGAAACGATTTGCAATGAAGACGTTTAAACGATAATTTCTTGCGTCACCGTTGACGTTTCCGTAACTTGGTTTTCCTTTTTCCTACGTTCCGCACGGCCGCTGCTCCGCAGCGACGGGGAAAAGTCGCAGGGGCTGATTAAAAGGCCGCTTAGTATGCTCGAGGCAGGGCCACTGATAAATAGCTCCGCTTCTTTCGTGTTGGCAAAAAGCTCGCTAGCGCCACGAACCCATTCATGCCGCCATACGGAACCATATGTGGCGTTGTCCTCGCCTGTTACACTTACCACCGGGATTCCAGACCCACGGGAGTCTGTGTTCTCCTCCGGCAGAATTTACATTCTCGCCGAGATCCTCCGCGGAGTCTTAAATTCCAGCTTTGCCTCGCCTCTTAAATCGCTGCCGAAATTGTATGAGATTAAATTAGCTGCTGCAGAATTTAGATTCTTTGGCGTGCAAACATTTCTACAAGGCCTGCATTCATTATATAACAATTTGAAGCTTCCTTTAAATACAATTGCGATGAAGTACGGTCGAGAAGAAATAGAGGGGTACGCGACAAATACGTATAACCGAGTTTCCTCGAACTCCTCCCGATGAAAGCCAACTCGTCGATTCTGAAATAAATAAAAGACGAGGAGAAAGCCCTCGGTTTCCCGTTCCTTGCAACCACTCTATCCCGACATCGGCAAACAAGACGCGAAGCACGAATTGAAAGAATCGTCGCGTTTGACGCGGTCGTGGAAAAGCGGGTTTCCAAAGCCGTCTGGGTGAAAGAGGCGGCTGGAAAGTCGAAGCGGCTGAAAAAATGCGCACGAACCACGCGTGAAAGAGACAGAGACAGAGAGAGAGAGAGAGAGAGACGAAGAAAAATAAAACTCAACGCGCGGCTTCCTTTGCCGGTCGTTTCATTCGCCAAATTGAAAGCGCAGTATTTTTTTTTTTTTTTTTTTTTGTTTTACGAGCGAGACTTGACCGTCTCTGTACGCTCTACACTCCGCAGCCCATCCTCTACTCCACACACATTGACGATTAAAAAGAGTGTTATGAACTGCGCGATAGGGTGAACATCCACCTACGGTCGAAAAAGGGATGAGCGAGCGAGCGAGCGATGGAAGTTTCATTGGAGTCAATAATTAAAATGCATTCGTGTACAACGTGAAATATATATTATGGTAGAATCGTATTTGTTTCTAACAAAAATCACGCGAACAGAATGTATCGACAAAAAGGGGTTGGCGAGGTCCCAGTGAATACAAAATAACATTATACGCGAGACAACGTGGCAGAAAAATCGTGGAGCAACCGGATGAACCGACGCATAAGAGAACCGACTCGTGTTTCCCCATCTAATTGGAAAGCGCGGCAGAAAAAAAAAGATTAGCGTGGCATAACAATGCTTATCTTCGCATGATCTATACTGTTTTCCAGCCAGCCTCTGAACACTCCCTGAAATACAATTATAATCCTGCGGGCGAAAAAACAGCGGAGTCGAACTCCTCCGGTTCTAGCGGATATTTGAAATTCTTTAACGAGACGAGAGCACGGTCGATTTCTAGTTAAACGGGCATCGCGGCAGCGGCGCGCGGGTTAATTCGTTCCACGTAGAAAATAAAAGATTAGCAAAATTCCTTGGTCGCAGAGAGATACCCCGGGATAGATTTCCAATAACGCGTGTAGAAGTCGACCATCGATAATCTCGTTCTGCTGGTTTCGTCTTTTTTCCATCGCGTCGGCCCTCGCCCCGCTCTACGCCCGTCCCCGATCGTCGATTTCTTACGTCGCACCGGACGTATCGTCTCGACGATATAGTACACGCGATAAATCATCTCGTGTTTCTCTCGAACGATCGAGACCTCGTTCAAGGGACATCGAGCATTTTTATTTGACAGCGGCAGCCATGTAGCGACTTTCCAAAGGCTACGTGCGCGGTGAATTAAACAAGTGCGCGTATCCGCCCTCGGGTGAGCTCGTCGCGGTCAGCTGTTCCCGATAGAACGACAGCTTATTAAAAAGCTGTCTTCTCCAATGGGACGGAGGTTCGCTCGTGGGAAGAGTTTTCCGCCGGGAAAATTTCGTGAGAATCGACACAGTTCGATAAACTCGATTATCTCGTGAGCAAAACGATGATCTCATTTTTTTATACATTTAAAATCCTAATTTCAGTTTCGCGTATCGATAGAATTAGTAATCTCGTTTCAATCGCAAAAACGCAATTCTATCATTGAGAGATCGACTAACGGGGAGAAGGAAACGAGAGGGAGGAAGAGAGAAATGATCGGCCGCGATGCAGGCCGCGTTTCTCGCCCTTTAATTAAATCTCACCGAGTGCGCGAGAGAAAGAAACAGCTGAAGGAGAGGCGGATAAAAGAAAGGGACGAAAAAGAAGGAGAGGCGAAAAAAGGGTGGCGAGGTGCGAGCGAAGGAAAAGGAGCGGAAGAAAAAAAGAGTAGAGGAGGAAGAGGGTGGAGCGAAGCAATAATTACTACTGGGCTCGCAGTTTCCAGGCCCCGATGCCGTTCCCGTTCCGAAGCCGGCAGCCGTAACCGTGTAAAAAAATCTCGACTGCCACCCACACCGTGGCCGCGGGTCGCAAGGGCCGAGAGGTTAGTTATTCATGCGTCAAGGCGCCACCGCACAAAGTTATTCGAACCAGACCGTGCGTCTTTAATACGCGCGACCACGAAATTCTAAGCGGTCCTCTCAACACTTCCTTCCTTTTTCAAACCGATAATAAAATTCATGCGGGACAGCCGAAACATCATCAACGGTGCACGTCTGTATCGGTATTTCAATTTCTAAATTAGTATCGACGTATGAATATGATTTTACTCACAATTAGATTACTTTCAAATACTGCTGGATATTTGCACGGAATTTATATTCATGTAGCCGCACGAAAGTGCATACCAACCGATAATGGGTGTTTATGGTTGATGTTAATTAATTGGTATGCCAACGATGAGGTAACGCATTCTTATACTCTTTTAACGACGCACGTACTAATACATATGAAAATCGCGTTAGGAATAAAATCTAGCGAGTCATTAGCATGGACACTTTATGCGAAGTGGGTATACGAGCAATCCTCGTATCGTAAAACCGCAGAACACTAACATCACTCGTTTACATACCGATTCCGTTTGCATATTTATTATTTCTAACGCGGCGAGGTAAATCATGTGTATTTACTATGAAGCAGAATTTGTCAGAGAAAGAAGCGGTGACCGTGCTCGTTGCGAAACGAGGGGGGTTCCCGTCGCGAAAAGTTGAAAGACAGAAATCGCGATACGACGCGATGCCGTCGTCGGGAGGCTCGGGTACCGATAAAGTATTCACCAGGATGAATCGCGCGGAGGCCGCGGTAATAGACGCGTCTTCATAAATCACGCGCGTCGTCTCTCGCTTTCGACGGGGCCTCGAAAGTCGAAAGGGAGCGGCTTAAGGGTCGTAAAAAAGGAGGAAAAAGGAGGAAAAAGGAGGACATGGGCCCCGACGACGATGCCGCGTCGGGACACGGGGGTAAAGATAGTAAATTGAAATAATTCTCGGGGCCGAAGAGAATAGCCTTCGGCCAGGCGAGGCGGAATCGGTCCGGCTGCCAGTCGAACGTCTACTACCTTCTCCTCTTTCTTTATTTTCTTCTTCCTTTCTCTCTCTCGAGGAGGAAACCGATCTCGTGGCTGACTGGCTGGCTGGCTGGCTGGCTTCGAATAGGCCACGGGCCCTCGTGACGATGTTAGCCGTAAATCGAGACGAGTTGATGGCGCATTGATTGCCTCGCATCTCATCACGCGCTCGAAACTTCCACATCCGACGACGACGATTCCTATTTACACTCGTGCCCGGTGGTACTTTTACGACGATCCGGCAACCGACTGATTTTTTTTTATATACAAATAATATATTTTTCGCATGTAAATGAAAGTAAATAGCGCACAGGATGGAACTGAATCTGTATTTGAATTTCCATCTCTAACGATATAGACAAATGACTGGAAATAAACCGGAGGGACGATACAAAATTGATAAATATCTCGAAACCGCGGTTTCATATTTCTCCATCCCCGCAGACCACAAAAGCCTCGGGAACCCGCAAACCATTAGCTTCTCCAAACAAACTCATCCCACAAATTAGCGCACCGATAGATCCAAACGTTCTTCTCCCCCGGAGTCGTTCTCCAACCCTTGGACCGTAACGAATCGGCGATCGCGGAACGAAACCGAGAACGAGCCACCAATGAACGAGCGCAGCAGATCCAGAGGCAAGGACACCTGTAACCGCGGTCGCGATCGGTTCCGATTCCCGGTTCGCCATTCGCCACGCGCGGCGCGTTTAACTGGATCGGGCGGGTATATTCGCAACAGTGCCCGTCGGCCTCGTGGCCATTTGCCCCGGCTCGTAATTTACGTATTTGTTCTACGGCTTGTAAATCTTCGTTCTGTCTCGTTTCCTTCCGTCCAGCCGGCAGGGTTGAAGGCGCCAACGCACGTCCGTAGTCAGCAGCGAGCCCCGGCCCCAACCAATATGGATAGGAATGCGTGACGTTACCATAATATTAATAGTTTATTTACCGAGGCCCATACGTCACTGTGTCCCACGAGCTAGGCACGGTGTATTAGTTAACGTCCGTTGCTCTCTTGCTCCGGGCAACTATCACTAAATATTCTTGCGGGCTCGAGAATGCTGACAAGGGTTTTAGCGTGTGTTCTGCACGCGTGATTACGAGCAAACACGTACAGGGTGTCTCATAATGCTTGGCCGGTACTTTAGAGATTAATCACACTAGCTTCGATTGAAACCAACGAAACGTTATGCAATGCTCTCCAAGTATTCCTGGCATTTTTCAAATCTCTAATCAATTATATATTCGCCTGGCTTGTAAAATACGCCCCGTCTGCATGTCGCAAGACACCGAGTACATAATGTCGGCGATAGTACTAGCACGTAGGTGTACGAATAGCCCTTCGATACTCCGGAGAACAGTTCTAGCTTCGAGTGTTCGACGGTTAATATTGATGACTGAGGGTATGGTTAAACGATCTGATGAAAAATCGACGTAGTAAATAACATTCCGCTCTCGTAGGCGATTATTTATGTCTGCGAGTTATTCTGATCGAGTTTGCGTGCTGGTACTTCGGCGATACTAAATAGTGTCCAGCGACGTGCAGGAAGCATTTTGCAATCGAGAACGGTGAACAAACTTCGTATTGACGAACTATTAGTACGCGTTGTTTTTAAATACTCGAATCGTTGAAGTACACTCCGTACAACGAAACGCGACGACGCGCACACGCGATGCACCGCACTATAATTGAATCGGCGTGTATCATTACCGGACTTCCTTTTTCCCCCTTTACATTTGCCACCGGTAATTCTGGGAAACTGCATACGGGGACCCGGGAGGAACGGACCTACAGCCGGCGATGGATTTTCGGGAAACGGGCCGGTGATTTCGATCTGAGAAACACGCAACGATGATTTCGGAAGGAGACCCGACCGCTTCGGGGGCTCTACAACGGCCTACGATAGATCCGGCTACTGTTCCAGGCCTGCTTTCTTTCGGTAAACGAGTCAAGTTTGCAACAAAGTCAGCGGGATAAGAATAGGCCTCGGGACTGTGAAATTGACGAGGGCCAAATTTAATATCGTTCCCTGTCGCGTTCTGCGTGTGTCCTTCTTCGCCAATACGATTCACGATCTCCTGTCATTTGGATTTGAACCAGCTGAAAGTCGTTTCTCGGATCGAGCGTTTCTGGAACTGGCATGTTCGTGACTTGTCGCATCGGTTCCTGAGATTCTTTTTGCGCTGCCCTGTCGAGACTGATACGATAGCCGCAAAGTCTGTGTCGTTCTTTTTACCGTTGAAAAAAAAAAAAAAAAAAAAACAAATTCCGTTAGAGGAAGCAATACGTATAATGTCCGGAGCGGGCGATCGCCAAAGCGGCTCGGCGTCGCGACAGTGGCAGCCACGGTAGGACATACCGATGACTGGTGACCGATTGCCACGTCCGCGGGATGGCCAGGAACCTGGGGCCAGATGAAGGAATTTGCCGAGTAATAGCTTCGAGCCTCCGACTATTAAAGCTGCCCGGTTACCGTCGACTTTCCTCCGTCCTCTGCTTCCACGCATACACGCGCGCACAATTCACCCGTGGAGGATCTGTCGCTGCCACGAAGCGCCAACCGAGCAGGTAGTCGCGGTCACAATCGCCGCGCCGCGCCGATGTGTGCCCTCTCACCTCCTTTCGTGTCACCACGGATTCGAGTGGAGATATTAAAAGGCAGTTTAAGAATTACCGGAGGATGACTCATGACGCTTCTGCCATCGGCGTGGATTCGTTCCTCCTTTTTCTCCTCTTTCCGGGGGCTGAGACGTCCGACCGGAGAACAGGACGAAGAAGAAGAAGAAGAAGAAGAAGTAGGACCTCTATGGGACCCGTTGACATTCTCGCGAGATTCGCTAGTCATCCACGGACCTGCGGACGATGACGATAGCGATTCGAGGAGAAGAACGCGTCGTGAGAGAAGAATCCCGTACGTACGGAAGCTCTTGATCGCCGATTTTCGGCTGCCACGAGGAGAGACTTCTTATCGAAGGTCGCTCCTTCCTTTTCGCTCCACTCTCGTCTGTGTGAGGGGTAATAATTTACGTTCGTCGAGTGATGGGATAAATGCTTTTCTGGATTCCTCCCTTTCTTCTATTTCTTTTTGACCGGTTTGCTTCGTGACTACGTGTCTTTGAAGCTTAAATAGCGCGAGCGTCCACCAGTTGGACCGGTTCAAATTTGGAAGAGGCCGATCATGCGAATTGCATCGAATTATTGACAAAACAATAATCCCCTTTTTATGCAGCGTCCTGTTTTACTACAACCACATGTAAGACTTGTCGAAATGATTCTAAAGTAAAGACAGCGTTACTGCGGAACAAGATCACAGAAGTACAGTATCCTATTGGTAAACGCGATTCAAAGGGAGATCGGCTATCGTCGGCTGGAATCGGTATCGATATCGGTATCGGTACCTGCTGGCGGGTACCTATATAAGTATCGAGTGCGTTCGGTAAATGACCGGAATCGAAAGGTCCATTTGTAACTCGGTCGGATCCTCCTCTGTCCGATGATCCACATCGGGTCTCCCCTTTCTCTCCGCGGTGAAATCAAAGGGAGCCGACGGTTCTTATCTCGCTGCGGGGTCGAAACGTCCCGCGGTGGATCCGGAACGAAATCCCCTGCCAAAGGACAATGACGTACTGACCATTCGCGCTGGCCACTGTGCGCCATTGTTCTTCGCTCGGAGCCGCGAGTCGCGACCGCCGACCAGTTAGATTTTCTCCTTTCTTAAGAATCGCAATGGCTACTCACCACAGAAGTACCGCGCACAATGAATTGCTTAATGATTTTACTAAATTCATTATGCGACGAAGATCGTTAAACGAATTTATCCTCATAAATTTTAAATGCCTTTTTATTAGACTTCAATATTCTAATCAATGACCAATGAATAATTTTTAATTTTTCTTACTAACATTTTATGTTTCTTATTCTTTAAAATCTGATTTGTTTTCTTTTATCATCCGAATTTCCAGATTCAGTTTTAAGTGTCTCATCTAGAAATTCCGGTCTCGAAAAAGAGATACCATTCTGCAAATAAATCTCGGATCACAACCGCTGGTCCGTTTATCGATCTCGATCGTGGATGCTGAACGCGTTCGCGTCTCGTGGTCCAGTTTCCTTAGAGTGGCGGTGATTCATTCGAAATCGCGCGCCGAGGGAGGCTCGTTCCCTTTTTTGTCTACTTTTGTAAAATCGCACGGAATTTAGAGCGGTCGTTGCCAGTTTATAGGAACGCGTACGTGACGCTGTCACACGTCTGAACAAGGCTGACAGCTGGAATTGTGCCTCTGTTTCTGATAGGTAGCCAGAGAGAAAACGTAGTTTCCTCGATTTGTTCGGATACTTGTAGATATCCACTCGCTTTCCATTTTGGAAAGGCAACGAGATTGTCGATCTCATAATTTCAGGTTTACGAAATTGTGAGATCCGATTAGTAACTCGAGCTATTTATTAATCATAACGATAACTTCCAAATATTCCCATTTTTTAATTTATTTCCAATGCGAACCTGTCGTTTCGCAATGATACCTACCCAGAATTCGTTCCATGATCCAGATCGATGGGAGCTATCATTAGAAGTCACAAAGATTGATCAGAGCGTGTCCATCCTTTCTTTATTATACTCCCTTTCTCTTCTGACCCGATACAGGCGTGCAATATCGAGCGTATCGGTAGGAACGGCTCGCGCTGTCTTTAGGATCTGTTTGGCCGCACCACCTGCTGTCTCGCATTGCGCAATCGGCAACGATGGGACTCGGAGAGCAACCGATTCGCCTCGATAGTAATAACGGGCCCGGCAGCAGCGCGCGTTGTTCGACTCCTCGCGTTCGCTTCGGGTAATCACACGAGCATTGAGGTATACTCGTACTCGCGATCATCGCACAATGGCGGCTGCCACCGCTGCAGCGGAAGAACCGTCGGTATCCGGACGAAATGATTAATGTTCGCCGGTATCTCTCTCACGTCTTAATTCCGCGACATAATGGCCTTAACGATTCACGCGCGGGATCCACGAGCGAGCAACGAATCGCTCGTTTTTAACTTTTAGGTCGCGACCGATGGGAAAGCGGGGGCGTGTCGTCGTTCGTTAGACTTCTCTTGTCGATTGGGTTCTGCTTGAATTTCGGCGTTGATCCTTTGCTCATTCACAAACTACTACCGTTAACATCCTCTCTTTGTGAACATTGCTTCTGGACTTAAGTATTGGCTATACAGTCAATACCAAAAGTTTATGTACCTTAGTAAAACGNTTTTGCAAATAACTCGTAAACTATTAATGCTAGCGAAAACTTTTTACATGGAAATTGCAGATCTCGTCGTCCTCTACAAGAAAGGTCTGATGCAATTTTTCCGTAAGTCCAACGGTTTAGGAGTTATTGGCCAAAAACGAAAATTTGGAAGAAATTGAAGGGGTACTTGGTACCCCTTCAATTTGTGTATTGGGTACCCCTTGGAAAAATCTCGGAAAAATCGAAAAGTTTTTTTTCGCGGAATTTCGACAAATACTTCGAATATAAGTTGTAGGTGATACTATTACCTATGAAAAATGTGCAATCACTACAATTTTAGCTTTTTAATAGTAATAGGAATCTATAACAAATTCAACATGCTAGCATTGTTTAAGTATACAGCCTAAGCCTATACATCCTTAATTCAATGTTTATTGAAGTCACGTGCTCGGACTTCGTAACGAGTGAATATTTCTCGATTTTCTCATTCACTCTCTTTTCGTCGTTTCCTTATGCAAAGCCAGAATCGGATTCATCACCGATACATTTTGTATCACACAACTAGCATGTGTTGTTAATTCAAAGCGTTTGGAGAAGGAAGATAGGGGATCATTAATGATAATTAGATAGTCATAATTGTACATATTTCTGTTCAAAGATGAAGCGTACAATAACATGTAACAATAGAAGTTGATAATCCTATTGGATTTAGTAGTTGCTTCCTTTGCAAGATTCGATGTAAGTACCGGGACTTCTTCAGCGACTGCGTAAGATGTTGAATGCAAAGTACAGGAGAAGTTTGCTCCTTAGAGTTTCAAAGAACTACCCAAGCAATGATGATGACAGGAATGCAAGCAGAGAAGAAACGGGAAATAAGTTTTATCTTTTGTAATAGCATTCCCTCTGCAAGTTTTACTTCTTGTCATATTATTTCTTATATTAATTCCGCTCGTTAACGTTGCGTTGTTATTTTAGCAAATGATCAAAAAGCCCACGAGCATAACGAATCAATCGAAATTGGGCAATCGACTAATAAAATCCGCGGCTGCCTGGAGACACGACGAATCGCGAAATTAATTAACCGTTCATGAGTAGCGACACACTCAGTATTATTTATTATTATAATTATTCAACTATAGGCAATGTGTATACGAGAGGCGTGTTGAAGCTAAAATACGATGGAAAAGAAATCGTTCTTCCCTAGCTTAGGGACCCGCTTAAACTGATTTATAGCAAAGGAATGATGTGGCATTGCGCGATGTTAAATGGTGCCTTTATGACTCGATCCTCTGACGCTGAGTTTGATTGCGCATCATTAATCAACAGAGTTGCTCCTTCTTCACCTGCACAGTGCCTCCACGTCCCGAGATATCTTATTCTTTTTATTCATCTTGATTGTGAAATTCGTTAGGAATCCTTTTATTTAAAATCATTTCATGTCAACTAATCGCGAGATAGAATTCAAACGAGTGTTTTCGAGGAACCTGATTTCACTCGATTGTACAAAAGGGTGATCGATTATGGTTCTGTGAGAGCTGGATTAGATTGTCCCAGGGAACCTGAGCACGCAACGTGTATTGGATATCGGACACGGCCGATCGTAACCTGCGCGTTAAGTATAATTTAGTATAACTCGGCGTGACCGACACCTTGCCAATCGTCCCGACGATTATCTCGATTACTCGCGTCCCGCTTCTTGAACTTAAACAAGCCACCCTTCCCCCGGTAGCCTGTTTGCTCGCCGGATTAAAATGTGTTTGGCCAAATACTTAGTCGCGCCCGAGTAGTCGCCTAGCGTGAACGGCGCGCGGGATACGTTTGTTTGCTGTCCGTTGTAAGTGGCTCGTAGCGTATCGCTCGTCGATCTCGTTCGGCCCGCGGTTCGATTTATCAACGGGGGAATCGTGAATTACATGTACGACGTACCGTACGTCTCGCTCGCTCCGCTTTGAGGAGCCCGGTTGATTTAATTCGATGCCACGAGAAGAGATTCACCTGTCGTATCGTTTCCACGTTGCATTTTGTATGGCAGTGGTCTCAGATATCATTACATTATACATATGTGGTAATCGAACGTGTAGAAAAAGCTCGTAGGCAGTTGGTTCGAAAGAATCGCTAGGTGGCTGATTCTAACAGAGATGCTGGCCGTCAGCGAAAAAAGAAACTTGTTATTCCTCGAATCAACGCTTGTGATCGTTAACGACTAGTCGGCGTGATGCCTCGCAGCAGGTGTTCCCGTCTGTCGTCGATCCGAATCGTGCTCTTTTGTCGCGAGGAGATGACACCGTTTCTTCGGCGAAAAAGCGATGCGCGGCGAGTCGCGGATGGAATCTCAAAGAAAAACATCGGCGGACGGGGATAGAGAAAAACGCGCGGAACGTGGAAAAATCAACGTCTCTAAAAACGAGTTCGAAGGGGGAGCCGGACGGATAACCGGTCGGGACGGAGGAGCGCGCGAGCGATTCGTCACAGATATTATTCGAAGGGGCTGGTTCTCTTTTTCTCTCGACGCGCGGCGGTGCCCGGTTTCGCAAGCACCGGCACAATACAAGTCAACACGGCTGTCTGCGTAATGAAGTACTTTCTCGAGGGTCGAGATCCCGGGCTAACAGAGGCGAAGAAGAGAGGCCGGAGGGGTGGCCGAGCTGGTAATTGGGGGGTTGCCCACTCTATCCGCAACCCCTGTTAGGGGGCAACGGGAGAGAAACCCCTAACATATGCTACCCTCGATCGGACTATCCTCGTTTGTCTCCAGCGTACGTCGCGCGCTACGCTCTTATGCACTAATCCTCGCTCTGATCTCGAGCCCCGTGTGTAATAGATAAATAAAGGCTGCCCGAGTACCGAAATATGTTCCGCGTCGAGTGTAGAGACCGAAGTGAGCAGCCGTCGAACGGTGTCAAGGGTTTTCAAAATCTTCGTCTTGTTTTCCCTAGGATTCTCCAGATTTCGTTTCGCGTATAAAACTTCTCAAAAAAGAACTATTCAATCCTTTGTTGAAAAGTTCGTATAAAGTAACAGCAAAGAGTTTGTTTGCTCTTCGTATCGATACGTGAAATCTCGTCGTTCACCCCTCTCGCAATTTATCACTGTGCGGGACTCGAACCCTTCCCGATGGCCGGCGTATGAAGACATCGAGGGAATTTATGAGCACCGTAATCAATTGTCACCCTCCGTGATTTTTCTCTTCTCCTGCGTAATTTTAACGCGCCGTATGTTACTCGATGTCCTCAATTATCGTCTATTGTGTGGCTTACGGTGGCTTAATCGCGCGAGAGGATTTGTTTCGGTGGGTTGGGATAGCTCATAAAACTTTGCCAGCTCTCCTGAGGGTTGTTTACGCGGCGGAAATCGAATATTTTATAATTTCATGACCATTTACTTGGGAAAAAAACATATTACAAAACTGGACTATTGTAGATGGAATGCCAGGAAGTCTTATTAGCCTGGGTATATATGTATACAGAGAACGTGATGCAGAAGCGATCCACGGTCACCTGTCAGACCCACGTGACCGTCATGACTTTTCCACGAGCGCGACAATCGGCAACGCGACGAGGACGACGAGGATCCACCCGCCCCTATTTTCCCTCCGGCTACGATACGTCCACCACGCCGTATTTCCACGTGACTTCCATGTGCTCGTTAGCGTCAGCTTTAGGTGAAATCGAGAGCGTCGACGTCACGGTCGGTGGAAAAGGGAGGCCGACGAATTGGAAGAGGATCGAGTGACCTGGGAGGCGTGGGCTCAAAGGAGGAGAGAGAAGAGGCGAACGGGTGAGAAGAGGGTGAACGTGGAAGAAGAGAGAGGGAGACGTCGGCGAAGTTCCCTCCCTAATTGGGGTGGAACGACGACGTCGACGACGACGACGACGACAACGGCGACGGCTGTTGCCGCTGCCCGGGGATAAAATCGGAGACCCTCTTCGCAACTGTAGACCCTCTTCTTCGTGACCGATTGCGCGTGGCGCTTGGAAGATTTTCAATTCCAGCGTCCCGAAGCGTCGCAGCGACGAACCTGCCCTCCTCCTCCGGCCACGGAAGAGGCACTTCGATCTTCGTTAGAACGGAACGCTTGTTCCGAAGATCCGCTTCGAGGACCTCCGCATCCTCCCCTGGCGCTTGCTTTCCAATCGGGACCGGGTGTAGTAAGTATCTGGGACGAGGAAACGTTCAGCTTGTTCTCGGAACAAAGAGTATCGGTGGGGAGGAAACAGAAAGGAACTTTGAATGCAAAGATTTTACTTTCGGATCGCTTCACGCTAGCAATCTTGGCGACTATCGAAAGTCAAGATGAATATTGAAAAGTATTTCAACGTCGTTAAGGAGTTTCGAGTGCTGTATCCATTCGCGATAACTATATCAAAAAAAGCTTGCCATTTCTCTTCGAATAAATATTTATTGTCCTGTCGTATCATCCGAATCGTCAGTCGAAAAAAGATCATTACAACGTTCGTTATTGACCCGATACGGTCGATCTCTCATTCTGTTTGCACTCGCGAATGTAATAGAAAAGTAAATTGAAAAACAGAACTGTGTTTTTCGGTTGAACCGAAAGCTGAAAAGCGGCCGCGGCAAGTCGCTAGCGGATTTGTATGGTTTGCGAGAGAAATGTTTGCGCAATGTGTATCCGACGCGAAAATGAGCATAATATTTGGCCGCGTAATCAATCAATTAGCGAGAGCGACGAGCATATCACCAAGCGCGCATTAGTTTACCGCTGACTGGCCACCCCCCGGTTCTGATCAATCGAATAAACAATCACCCCTTCGATTCGTGCGATTCGCTTCGCCGCTACATCGAGGATCGTGCAAACACATATTAGCCGCGACTGTTGCCGTTAGAACTGGAAGCGGAATCCGTACGCAACCAAACTGCAGCTACGTACATTGTTTTCACGACGTAAGGGAGAAAATTTTCCTTCCCGGCAAATCGATATTAAAATCCGTGAAACGTCTGAACAGAATATTTTCCTTTCTACACGTAAATTGTTTTCGTCATCGCTGGAAGAGCGAGAGTTCATCGTTTTCGCTATGCGTCAAAGTATTTATGCTTGGCTGTCAACTGCGATGACTTGGCAATGATCAATGAAATAGATTCAGGGTGGAAATCGTCACGGACGAGGGAACACGGTCTCACGACCCCTCCTGGTAAATTCGACCGCCTATTTTATAAACACTCGTCGAGCCGCGTTAACCGGCGACGGTTCACCTTTTGTGAAACGCTCGGTACACAAAACCGGTGCGTAATGCCTGAATCCCCAGGACCCGGCTCGAACCTGGTGCCTGGGGTGCGCGGATTCACAGCGGTTAACACGTGGACCTAATGCGATCACTTCCGCCATTTATGTTAAATAAGCCTCGCGAGAGTAACGATGGCTGATTTTCATTTCCTTTTCTCGACCGCAAACGAACCGCAAAGACGCAATCCCTGCTTTTTTGTTCCATGTTTCTGTTTAGACACGTATCATTTAGGATTAGGAGTTATACGAACGATATTATTTTTATTGAGGTTTAATGGAGTCACGTTGGAAAATGAAATTGAATATTTAACAAGTGGTACGACTCAATCATTGAGTCATACTACTCGCCACGTAACTTAAAACAGACTAATTTTTTAAATGTATCATTCATTTATCGTCGGCAGCACTGTTTTGTATTCGCATTTATCAGTTTAACGCATCGTGATATATTATTGCTGAAATTCTGTGAAATGAGGATAAAAAATATTGAAAACTTTTTTTAAAACGGAACTTTATCTTTGGAGAACAAAACGAATTGGGGATGGCGAATTTGTACAGGATACCGTGTCGTAACCAGTGCGAGGACTGAGTAACCTTCCCTCTTGTCTTCCACGAGCTCTTGTCTTCTCGAAAATGTTAATCACGAGCGTTTGTTTCTCACGCGCGCAGCGTGGCACATTCTTTGAAATTCACCTCCGTCGAGGTGTCCCGCTGGGACATAATAACTCGTATATGTATATCTATTTTTTCCACGGCCGATAACCCACGGGTAGTCAGCCACCCACGAAAACCTTCGCGAACCGTCGACGCCGGAGTCGCACCCCCTGCTTCCCTCTTCGAGGCTTTCTCTTCCATTTTCCTCGCAGTTTGTTATTCTGAAAGTCTCTTTTTAGCCGTAGAAACTCGACACAGCCCGGCAGCGGGCACCTCTCGCCCCTTCTACCCCTCGCTTTACCTTCGCTCCGCTTCGAGTAACCTCTTTTCTCCGCGTCACCCTCTCCGCTTCCTCCCTTTCGGCCTCGCTGTCTTTCATCCACCCGTTCCACCTCGTTTCCACCTCTCTCTTCTCTCTTCTTCCACTCGTCCCTCGGCTCAGCCCGGCTCGCCCTCTCACTGTCACTTTCTCTCGGCCTCTCTCTCCGCCCTGCTTCCTCTTCAGATCCACTCACCCCTTTTTCCTGTGTAGATTTCTGCCCCGCTTCCTCTACCCTCCATCGGCAGTTCTCGCCCCGCTCGCCCCATGGAGAGGCTAACCTTCCTTACGAAGAATGAAATTACCTTCGTTACGCGAAACTCCGTTCGCCCCAACCCCCAACCCCGAGGACCCGATTCCTCTTCCTCTCTTTCCATCCTTCGTAGCCAACCCTCACCGACTCACCCCTTCGCACAGCTCCTAGCTCCTTCTCTTCCAGAGAGAAACGTTATGTACACATATATATGTATGTATGTAAACGGTTTGTACATGCGACACCCGCGCGCGTACCAGGATACACGGTATTATGTGGTACATAGGTAGACGTCAGAGGGACGATTTTATTGCGCCATTTTTCCCACCGCGAGGCCGGTGTGCTCCTTCGGGAAATGCTACCAAAGTAATGGCTCCTTCAAAGATCCGACGTACTCGACGCCACGTGACGCGCTCAGGATTTATGGTCATTCGTGTGGCGCCTTCGTTCTACCATTTTTGTTCCGCTACCTAATTCTTGTATTTCCTCCTCTTATTTCGTTCTACGAGACACATTTTTTTCTATTCTCCAATAGAATTTTCGTTATCATGTCGGTAAAAAACGTTTTTAGGACGTCTTTATAAATTATTACCAACATGATAGAGTGTTTTGTACACTTGGGTATAACAATCGTGCGCTGGAGAGTGAATTATTATCCGTTGCCCGACAAGATGAATGAAGTTCATTGATCGACGATCAATTGTCTGCCGAAGGGGATTCTCGGCAGTTATTGTCCGGCGGAAAGTAGCTTGTCGAATCTGTTGCACATTGAGATTCGCCACGCGATAGTTTCCCCGCAGGATGGGGTGCAGCAACGAACCTACGGGCGTTGCCATAATCGTTTCCAACTCTCCTAAGAGCGTATCTATTCCACCAGTTGCTCCTCCTTTCTTGCCACGAGATAGTGATCTCCATATAATCTCTTCCAGTATTGATTTTAATACTTGTTAGAGTATTGATATCTTATCTAAGTTTTGTCCTTTTCCTTTAGCTCTTCAGGCTCGAATGAAACCGCGTATCGAGTTTCGAAAATAGCCGAATAGGAACCAGGATATTCTTCCCGGAATTGCAGGTTGCGAGAGTGTTCCATTTACAAGACCGGTGGCGCAGCCGTTTTTGAAAAAAAAAAAAAAAGAATAGCTCGAATTCCGCAACGGAGGTTCATTGCTTGCTTCCTCCACGCGTCATTAGCCTTGCCGAGAAGGTCGGCAGTAACAACAGAAGGAGGAGGGAAGAAAAAGAAAAGGGACCCGAGACTCGTGGTTAAATTTTACGCGGTTCACACCCCTACAGACGTATCACGTGTCAGCCAGGGAAGGGACGTGGCGCCAAGGCTCATCTCGGCTCCCTCTTCCCTCGAGGAGGAACCTTTGAGGCCCGACCGCAAAAATCATCGATTCCTGTGAAACCCAACGCAGGCCAGCTTGCGGAACGATCATCGCGCACACGTGCTCCGTTCCCTCGATTCACGACAGCTTGGCGTTGACTTTCATTGTTATATCTCACCACGAGAAGTAGCAAGAACATGAATTTCCGTGTTGACTCCGTCTGTGAAACGGGATCGGTCGACGCGATGACGAATGGACCCATCGGCGGTTGTGGCTTTCTTATACAACCGAGCCTTGTCTGCCGGGTGCCTTTGAAGTTTTACGCAAATTGGATCTCGCGTCGAATCCGTCTAATTATTGTCCTCGTCGTTTTAACTAGTCGCGTTAAGTACCTCCTTAATATTTCTAGTTAAATCCGATCGTTTCTTTACAACCTGATAATGCTAACGCTGGTGGACACAAATAGCGGATGCATTATTCAAAGGCGCATGATTGTTCGACAGTCATCAACAAGGGGTAGCAAAAACCAGAGGCATAGAACCAGGAGGCAGGAGTCGTATACCTATACCTACCGTGCTAATGAAAGGGTGCTCGGAGCGTTCCGTTCGGTATTAGAATAAACATCTCGTCGCAGGAAATCATTAGAACCCGGACGCGGATCGATGTCGTGCCGGTTCACTTGACGCCGGACGTACCACGGCATACGCCGCGTCCTCGTACGCCTGGCCGTGAGCGAATGGATCGTAAAAGTGAAACGTAAAAACGAACGAAGAAACGCCCACCGGTGCTGAGATACGTTTCTTGCGACCATTATTCATAAAATGCTGGATGCCTCCGTTTACTGCGCTTTCTTCCTTACCTCGACTCCCCCTTCGGCGCCCTTGCGTCTCCGGGAATTTCGTTATCATCCTCCGTACTTTTTATACGTTCGCATTACTTCTTGCCGGGCGGTGATGCGTCTTCAATTCAGTGGTTGCTCAATAATAAAGTTGTGTCGAGAGTTGTAAAGTTTTTACAATGTATCTGTGTTCCCGGTGGGATACACGTATCGTGAGAACATTGCTTAGAGAACATGGAATGTCGTGGATATATCGGAATAATAAATTTATTCAAGAGAGTGATATAATAACTGTACGATGTTTAAAATGTGGCAGGACTGTCTCATAAAAAAGCTGCCGGCTCGTAACTCAATCAAAGTCCAGGGAGATCGTTGTTGCAGAAAACTATCATGAAAATCAGCGAAACGGACAGGGTGGGCGAGGGTTCTATCGGTTAAGGGCGCGCAGCAGGTGTCCCGGGGGCAATTTTACGGCGGCCCTCGACCCGTGCTAAGCCCGATCGGAATAAGTTTTCCGGCGAGCGTATACGTTCCCTGATCCCGGCCTCGGTCGTGGCACGCGATTCCGTGGTCCCCCCTTTTTCGGGCTGCGCGAATTTATGTGTGGCCCCGATCCGACGAATAACGATCTGTAAAGAGGTTTGTAAAGTTGGCGGGTAGCGAGAATCCCCGTGGCGCGATGCCACGCATGCCGTGGCCGGTTCGAGCCCTTGCTGTCCGCTACACGCAGTGTGAGATCGCCCGGTCATCGATGAGACCTCGCGCCTCGTTTGAAACTTTGTTGCGTCCCTTATACCTCGACGATTTATTTCCTCCGTTATTGCTTCTGATTGTGAGCAAGTTATGAAGATCGTTTTATCCTCTCCTTCATAAAAACCAATTTCAAATCACAGATTATCGTTTTGGAATCTCTGAATATCTTCTTAAACGGCTGACTAAGTTTACAGAGATTTGACCTGTGTTAGAATTATTGTATTTGCGGCGGTTTCAAGTTTCCTCGAACCCGGAACACAGTCGGCCGAATCCAGAATAACCGGGAACTGCGTGTGGTCCGCAGTCTGGACATCGTTCTCGTCTCCTCTTCGCAAATTTCTCTGTACCTACATATCTGTATGAGAGGATATAGTAGTACGTCCCACGACTCGCGACCATTCATATTCGCCGAGTCCCATGATCGATGATCCTTCGTCGCTTTCCGGCGACGCAACGTGCCGACGGCGACACACAGCCTCCTCGTGCGTTATCCTACTCGATCTGCTTCTTATCATCCCCCTGTCTGTCTACGAACCCCTTCTTCCCTCTCTAGCTGCGTGGGTGGAGAGATCGGGAAAAAGAATTCTTGTAATTGGACAGCCGACGATGACGTCCCTTTGACATTTCTAAACAACGTGACGCGTTCTCTATTTTTATCGAGTGTCCCAGCAGTTTGTAACATATTCTCGATACTAATTGAAATGTAGAGACCGACGGATGAAATATAAAATGCGATGTAATTCGCTTAATATGAATATTTTACAATGTATGTCGTAGTATAAGCATGGCAATTTTCAATTCCGGATTCCAGTGGGTCCGACGCGTCAAAAGTCAGTGTCACCCCTGAGGAACGTGGTATAAAGGTGGGACATTTCAGAACAGTGAACACCCACACGGATAGCGTGGCGTGGGTCTCGAGACAATCGCCACCTACACGAGGGCCCATTCTTCCGCCGCCCTAGTGACGGGCCCGCATGCGCGCGAGATCCGAGATTTACGGTTTTGCTTGAGTTATGGCCAATTAATTAAACCGGGACGAAGAAGAATCGGCCGGCTCGCGCCGTAATGATCCCCAAAGACGGTTTTCGATGACGGGACTGTCGGGCTAAACTGACTGTCTTTTGCAATCTCCCTGATTCCTTTGCTGGAATCTTATAATGAATCTGTTGTTCGTTCCGGCGCCCTTTACCGATTTTTTCAACGTGACTAGAGTCGAACAGACCGTTTACAATTTTTGATGCAGTTACATAATATCAGTGAATTATTATCGAATCATAAATTAAGCAAGAGAGTCCCTGCACTATTCTCCACATGTTCAGCTCCACTTCTGCTCTTCTGTTTCCTTTAATGAAAAAAAAGAGAGAGAGAGAGAAACGAGTAGGATAAATCACGGTCGACGAGTTATTTCGTTCGCTTATCGAGCTACCGAGGCGAAGAGGGGACGCGATCAACCGAGGAAAGAACCGTGTTCCCTAGTCGAGCTGGGTGGTCCATAGAACGTAGTATTCCTGTAACTTCCTCAATGGAGCGTCTCCTCGCGTCGCGTTTTCGTTGATCGTCGAATTTCGGATGTAGGCGCGACCGAGGCTTGTCTAACACGAGACGAGAGCAACGAGAGGCGCGAAGGTCCGGTGACGACCTAATGAGCAACAAACCCGCTGCCATCTGGTCACCAGGCTTCTCTCCGACGCGCGACGCGACGTTGCTCGTGCTTACGGGAAATTAATGTACCTCGAGAATTAATGATCCCGGTCCTGCTTCCTGGAACTGGAACTGGAACTCGAACGAGAGCACCGGGGTAGCGTCGGTCTGGACGATGAACCGATCCGTGGCCCACTGGTGAATGATTCCACTTTTGTTTTGCTCCGAGTCGATGTTTGTTTTGTTTGGGGAAGCGCTGAAAGGGTTGAACGAGTTCGTAACAGCGGTAGTTATAACAGAAGAAACGCGATGTGGTATTTGCTACCGATTACAAATTAGTTTCTGATGGTGTTTTATTAATAAACACGACAGCCTCGTTGTGAAATCAGAGTAACAGGACTGATAACAACGGCTGAATACAACACTAGCATCCTCTGCAGGCAAGCACACCGATACCGTGGCGCGTCCACTAAATAGGAATGGTTTGAAAACGCTGTCGGCCGAGAACGAAACAATAAACGCGAGCTGGAAAGGCAATAATTCTGTTCGTCTGATTCGTTTTTGAGCTGTAGGGTATCTCGCGGGCAGTTTAGCTGGTTCCTTCGGCCAACAAATCGCGGCCGAGCCGTTTGCATACGCATGTATATGTATGCGGCGTGTAACGAGTTCCGCGATGATTTAAGTACATCCATCGTGAGCCTGTGGAACTAATCTGTATTTGTTTATTTAGTCAAACAGTCTCTCCACGGAGAGGATCCACGAGGTATGTACCACCGGCCCCTTTCTCTCTTTCTCTCCCCGTAGAATCTTTCGGCGATGTAGTCCGTTCTCTCTTTTTTTCTCCCTCGCAGATCTACGCCGCGGCGTGATTTAGGGTTTCGGGTTTCGATGCACTCGCCGCGCCGGCCCGTTGTGTTTACCATTCCGTTGAATTTATTGCCGGAACACGAATGAGATAGCCACGGCGAACGAGCGAGAAAGCAATTGGATTCGCACTCCGATTTCGAGTGGCGCTACGACCGAGAGACCCGCGAACACACTCTCGGACACGAATCGTTGTTTAAATTAAAAACACACCCGATATGCGTGACCACGTCCCTGACCCCACCGGGAATCCCGACTTCTCACCGCGAGCCTACCCTCGTCTAGAATAGCTTGCATCGAAATTTCCGGTCAGAGTTTGCAAACTTTCCGCACGGTCAAAGATTTTTTTATCACCAATTATTATTTTAATTATCCTGAACCAAGACGTCTGCATCCAACAGTCGTTCCATTTGGGGTGAAACGTTTGCACTAGAGTAGAAACTTCGCTTTTCTATTTAAGCACCCACCGGATAAAACTTCTGTTATATTTTACGTCTGGTTTATACGCAGCAAAAATTACGCGCGCAGAAGCCGGGAATTGTGTACTATGTACTTGGCGCTAGAAACTTTACCATTCTCCTACTTTGTAAAGAACAGCGTTCCCGTTCCAACATGCTATTTTGTTGATCGCGGCAATTAAAAGTTCTACTTCTATCATCTCGCGATGTAGCAACGTTCCGTCGACAAAAAAGCCGGCGTTCCAGCGAGCGAATATTCGCTCGCCTATTTGCACGCGAATCCTCGAAATCTTTTTCTCCACCAAGCACGGCTAATTAATATACGTATGAATAATTCCAGTCGTAGAAACCCGAAGTGTTTAAAATCGGGGGTGTTCCCGGCTGAACGATGATCGAGCATCGTTCAGAATTCAGATCTGTCCTCCGCGCGTCACGCCCGCCGCGTAATTACCCTCCCGCGGCCAAGTGTGTTTGTATTATTTTTGTTAAAAACCCTCGGCACATTTTTTCGACGTTGTTCTAGACGGTGCTTCGCGCTCGTTGACATTTTTCCGAAGCGAAGCTCGAGCATGAACGAGCAGAAAGTGTCGACCGACAGAAACGGACTCGTTAACGAAGATAAAGGAATCGAGAAAATCGAAAAAATCGGGAACTGGTCCAGAATCGGTATAGAAACATTTTATTTGCACCGTTCGTCACCTGCGGAGGAATCGTCGGAGCGAGTGAAAACACCTGATCGATAATCTCCGCAGGGTGCGACCTCGTCGTCGACCCTCGGCGTGTCGTGTTGAAGAGGTCAGAAGAGTAGACGAGAAAGGGTATCACCGCGAGGGGGTGGGATTATGTCATTAAAGCGGTAACGGTTCACCGAACTGTCATCCGGTATCGAGATCGAGGCTCGTGCGCGCGATGCGTGACAGCGCTGACAGCCCCGCTGGTCGTCGCACCTGTGCCGCCTCGTTGTTATCCTCGCTTTGTTGCGCGCCGCACCGCTCAGGCTGAAATAACGCATCCGAAAACACCACGTGCGCCGGCCACGCATCCGCATGCGTTACGCGCTGCTAACGAGCCCGCTGGCTCGCCTATAAGCTGCCAATTAACAGCCTATGAGTCGCGGGTGAGATTGGCCATCAATTAATTTAAATTCTGCTTGATCCCGCGCGGAGACACGATCCACACCCCTAAAAAGCATCCGTTTTCCGAACCCCCGCGTCCGGCAAAAGGACTCGCAGGTGGCCTTCCGTTTAGGACCATCGGATAGTCCGCAGTTGATAAATATCCTTTGACGCTCATACAAATTAGATGTTTTGATACAGGTCCTTTGAAGGTACGCTTACTTTGGACAATGGAAATAAAAATATAATCTCTTAAAATCATCCCCTGTACAAAAGCACTTTGAAACATCATTGTTTATTCTATAAAACTTTGTCATTCATCAATTAACTCATTGAACAAAATAGACATTAAACCTTCGAGTACTTCGCCCATATACACATTATTTCAGTTGTGATATCGAGAAACGATACGGAATATTTGAGCGGTTACGTCGCGTCGTGGAATTATCGAGAGGTCAGTTCACGCGCGAACTAAGAAAAATAACGGTCTCGCCTGGCCGGCGACAGTCTAGCCGGCCCCGGATCCTCGCAGTAATGCATTTCAATTAATTAGCTAATAAAACCTCATCGTTAGTAGATAAATGGCCCCGGCGTTGGTGGCGTTCAATCGTCGGCTCTTAATCCCGGATCGGAGACCCGAACGTATATCCAATCACCCTTTAAATATTATTCGCTTGTAACTCGTAAAATATGACTACAGTTTTCAATAACTTGAGATCATTGATTTCAACTAGTATCTATTTCAACTTGTGAATTTAATGGAACATCAGATCTGATTCGTAGTTTATTTGACACCAAGAAATTATTATAGGGAAAACAAATGGAAAATATGTTGTGTTTCGTTGCAATTTCTATTTAATACTATCTACGTTTCGTCGCGTATCAAACGATACGAGGGAGACATTCCCGTATTACTGCGGCTACACACGCATAAGTAAACAACCTGGTAACGCGCTAGATTGCTGGCCACTTCATTTTCTCCCTTTAGCCGCAATTAACACGTTAATTTGACTGGCTGAGGCGTGCCGAACCCGGTCCATGATAAAGGAGAAACGAACGAGAACCGACCGTCCCAGGTCTCGCCTCGCGAGAGTTCTCGTTCTCTCTCAGGACTCTGGAACCGGGAATCGGGAAGAGTTGGGTTTGCCATGTCCGAGCGACCGGTTCTCACCGACATCGCGACTTCGTTCCGATTTTCATGCGTTTCTATTGCCCCCGGCGTCTTATCGGGGGACCGCGAGCACTCGTAAAACGCCGTATTTACGTAACGTCCAGCGAATATTATTAATCGTTAATTAAACCGGTACAAAGCGGCGCGATAAGATATCATTCTGAACAGTGGCGCACTCACTGTTCCCCGAAGCACCCACGATTTATCCCGACAATAATTGTGCCGAAGCTTGTTTCAATATTACCCGTTTTGACTTCTCGTTTAGTGGTGAAAAAAATTCAGTCTCGAGGTAAGCGTAATTATATCGCGATAACCCGTCTGCGCATCGCTATAGTCTTTTAGGGGAGTCAAAAAATAATTCGCAAGCGTGTGTACTACTCTCTCCGAATTGAGAGGAACGTGCTGCTCTATGCGGGATACGCGATCGGCCGACACAAATCACGCGGACCGATTCATGCAGCCGGGGTAAGGAAGACGTCCACCCACCCCATGAAGCGACGCAACTCATCCAACTAATCGTCCATCCGGCGCGACGCCTTGAAAAGGGAAGAAGAAAAACGGTGCGGCAGCAACGAATTTTGCTCGCACATGTACCGTGGCGTGACATCTCGCAGCTATTACGCTGACTCGTTGCAGCAGGTGCAACATCGCTCACTGTCCTTCTATGCCTATATATTCAAATTGTCCGCTCGCTTTCTCCCCTGCCGTTTTCCTATCCGCGTACAGGCGTCACGCAAAAATATAACGCGCTCATAATTCGAGCAAGAGGTAACAAACGTTATTAGCGTATATTTATTTGCGATCTTCCTCGAATTAAACTACAGTGTCCCCTTATCGTTTCTAAGAAATGAAACCGCAGAACAGTCTACGAATTTATTGAAATTCCACGTCGTACCATTTCCTCAGCGTCGATTAATTTAAAAAATGCAAGTTGAACAAGAGTAAAAATTGTCTTGATGCTTGTAGTCTAAAACGCGAGCTGTATATTTCTGCCGATGACTATACTCGTCGCCGGACCTTTTCTTCTTCGGTTTTTCCTTTCTATTCCTTCCTCAACCGGTACCCGGTTCGTCGCGCGTCGTCTCTTTTTCGGCACGCTCGTGAACCGCTAATTAGCGCGGATCTTTGCGCGCCGAGCGGATCCGTGGAATCCGCGCACGGGTTGTTTGTCACCCACGCCGCCGCGCCAAGAAGCTTCCTCCCTTTTCTCTCGCCTTCCGTCCCTCTTTCTCCTCCGCTGTCTCTTCGGTTTCTTCCCTTTTCTCGTTTACGCTCTCCGCGGGTTTACGAAGACACAGATTCTTTTCGTCGAACGTTTTCGGTTGTACGGGATCGGGAACAGTTGTTTCATGCGTTCGTAACTTCGACGAGAGGGTAGTTTCGAGAACGCGAGGGTGCTCAGAGCTTTGCATTGTTGTCGAACGCTTGCTTCGAGACGAGTGTTATTGTCTAAAGATCTTGAGAATTATTGTTTCTTCAAGTGAGATCTCGAATTGCGTGTGTATACTCGTTCGAGCTTTAAGCAAATACGATGAGTACGTTTGTTAAAATTAGTACACAAATAGGAAGTAGAATATTTCATGGTATGGAGTATTCTGTTCTCTGTATTATTCTCTATACTATCTTTGTATTGAATTGTTGAAATTGAACAATATGTTTATCTGTAAGATCCTCCGTTCGCCAGCTATCTTAGCGAAGTACGGTTCCTTTGAAGAAGAACGGAAGAGGTGAGTAAAAGGGGAGAAACGGGAAACACGGGGCTTTTGATATTCCGTCGGGGCGATCTTCACGCCCGCGGTCGTGCCTTCGGGCCTGAATTATTGGCCGCGAAGAGCGGCGCCCCTTGTCGAATGGTATCCAACCGTGACGTCGTCGTTGGCATGGGCGCGTCGAAAGTGCTCGGTGGCAAAGAGAACCCGAACTCGATTCCCCGGTTCTAACTTCCAACGCAGGGACCACGGATGGTTTCGCGTCCACAGTAGAGACACGGCTCTCTTGGAAATCGTTCAAGTTACAACCGAGGTTTGTTAATCGTTGTGTAACATAACTGCGTCATCCTATTTTAACTTGAGAATCTAATGCGCATCCTGTTTTGTACAGCTTGGGACAATGATTCCTGGCCAGCTTCGGCTTGTGTTTTCCCCATTAAAAGATTAATAAATCTATATATTTTTTCAATATTAATTGCAGGTTCTTGGCAAGAGATCATAGAAGTAATATCGGAAGTGTATCTTGGATAAGTGAAACTTCCAGTTACTTTCGAAAGCTTGGATGTCGCGAGAGGAAGGGGAGGAGACGGAGCTGGAAAGGAGAAGCCGGGGGTTAAAAAAAACTTCGTCGCCTCCCGAATCCTCTTGTCGAACGGTATCCGAGCGTATCGCGGGGCGTCAAAAGTCCTCGGGCAAAGGGTTGCGGTGGCTCGGCGCGTTCATAGGAAGCCTCGTTCCTCGAAGAGAGGACCGCGCAAAGAAGAGGAGAGACGAGTGAGTCCCGGATTGAAGTCGTCATCGTCGTCGTCATGGTCGTCGTCGTTGAGTTTTCAGCGTGAATAAGAGAGACAGGGGGTGGCACATGCATCGGGGCGTGGACGAGAAGAGCCTCCGGAGGTACCTCGCGGAGGTACTGCAAAAAAAAAAAAAGAAGAGGGACCAAGGAGAGGAGCTTAATGAGCGGGTAGCGGCGAGAAATAATAACGTGACGAGGTTTATATAGAAAAAAGCGTAGAAAGAGAGAGAGAGAGAGATGACGTCGTAGGAGCGGGAAAAATCCACTCCCGCAAGTTTGTCACGCTTCATATTTTCGTTTCCGGTGAAATGCGGCCTACCGATAAATTGGGAAGCGACGGCGCTCGCGAAACTCCTCGTTTCGTTGCGTTTTCGCACCGGCGCGGACTGAAAATAGAAAGTACCTACCAACCGCGGAATTGCCGTCGTTGAGTGTCTCCTTACCGCGACTCCCGACGACGACTCCGCCGCACTCCAAACGGTAACTGTCGATAGTTCTCGTTGGTTGACTCTTCCGATTGTCGTCAGATTTCCACGAAACCTGTTTTCCCTGAAGGGTACTTGACTGTTCGGAGCTTTCCCGCTGATTTTTCAAGATAATTTTCCGACGACCCCAATAAAGGGTAATAGAAAAATGAAATGTTCAATCGTACAAAATATTTGGTAAAACGTAACATTGTGAACAGTCGGTTTCAAGAGATTTAAATACTTTTCTCCAACGCGTAGACGGCGACAGTGAGACGATAGACAAGAAAAATGAATAAATTTACATGGCGATACGAAGCGTTCAAGTGACTCGAATATATGGACCTGAAAATTATTGCTTGTGGACAATTTCAGTTATAAATCATATGCATGGTTTTGAAACGACCGCGATTATGTTCGAATAAATTCCTCACTCTAAGAATTTTTGCACATTAGAATTAAGACCGTACATATTTACGACCTGTATATGTATATTGGACGGTAAATGATCGAGCCGACACGCATAAGCCTCCGAACGTAAATAATTTCAACTGCGAATCGATTTCGCATTGCTATCACTTTTGCAAACCGTGACTACTAGCTTCTTAACATTGATAACGACTAAATGCTTTCATGATTTCACGCAAATAAATTTTCATCCAAGTGATTTTCTCTTCATACGAATAAATAACAGCCTCATTGATATCAAAATAAGTATACAAATTTATATTGAAGTTGAATTATCTTCAACATTGATACGTGGAGAATATAATTCTGCTATTCATACCTTGGTTTGTATAAGTCTTCTAGTCCAGCATTGTTCTCAATTTATACACAAATTTATAAGTCTGATCGTCGTCGAACTATGAGAAATTTTCATAAATAAGACATCGTGGATATTATACTTACATTCATAATTAACATACAAATCCACCGTTACCTGTATTGCATCCACTATGTTTGATATTTCTCGTACCTACGATCATTATCTGTGATCTTGATTCTTCTTGATACAATGTTTCACATCTAATTACCTGTGACTAGTTTCCGAACACTATTATTTTTTGATACATTCATTTTAAGGAAAGAAGATTCATAATCCGTCAAGAAAGAGTCTATGAAGGGCTAAAAAGCAAAAGAAGCTTGAAACGCAGTTTTAATGGTTTTAAACGTCAGACTTCTGAGGTCAGTATACGTGTTAATTAAAATCCAGTGAATTACGAGGCTCCCTCGTAACCGACCTATTGATAAACCAAGGTCGTGCCTGTATCGGACGCGCGGTTCGACGCGAGGAGGTTCTCACAGCTTCTTCTCACGTTGGGAACAATGCGATAGACGGTGGTCGAGGTGAACGTGGTTCGTGTGGACCGATAAAACGAGAACACGTTCACGCGCGTTCCGTTCGCATCGTAAGACCGTTCATTCTCCGGGTCGATCAGGCGTGATCGAGGGGGGCCAACGAGGAGAGATTCCTAGATCCTCCGTGGCGATGTCAAGACCCGCGTCCACCCGTGTCCTCTGACTCTTCTGACCGGTTCGAGGGATCGAGACGTCGATAACGCGAATGATCGATGCTGGGGCAACGCGCGAGACACCGATCCAGCTATGAAACCGCCTCTTCATCGTTGACACCGATCACGACGACCGTTCCTCCACCGACCTACATCTCATTTATGTACATATATGCCTACACTCCGCGAGACAGTGTGACTTCGACTTAGTTATTTTCTTGTGTGAACAGAAAAAATGCAAAAAGTGAAATATTATTAATAGGGTCTGTACGTGGAACGTACAAAGGTGTACAACGTAGCTATGTAAAAAAATCATTAATAATGAATTAATAAAAATCTGCACCACATTAATCGTTCGACCGGTACGAATAAACGTCTTTGGCTTTCTAAGAACGGCAATTCCAGCAGTTGACTTGACGCACGTTGTGTACGTAAGAAGCCTGGTTCTTCGACACTCGGGAGAATATTAATTACCTGGCAACCCGTGGGCAAGGATAACGGAAATGCAAAAAAAAAAAACTAAAACGCTAGGTAGGAAAGCATTGTGTCTGCCGCTGAGTAAGCGGCTGACGCACGAAACGATGCGATTTCGAGAGAAGATTATATTTGTTGCACACTCGTGATCCGATAAAAATCGTGGACGAAGGAATTAAAGAAGAAGCAACATCATCTTCCGTTTTCAATTTAAAATGAAATTCTTTGATAAAACTTGGCACGCCGTGACTTGCGTAGAATCGGTCAGATCCTTGAAATGAAATTTGACTTTCAATCGAGGATGGGAACGTCGAAGGTTGGTCGTGGTTGCCGAAAGAAAGATTAGACAAGAGGCCAGCGTGTATATTGTCAAAATATATTCAATGAAAAAATCATCTTGTAAAATTAGACAATCGTTCCATTCGTTACAAGGATATTAATAATAGGAGTGATAATAATAATAATCTGTCTGTCATCATTATTACCTTGCCTAACGCAGAACCGCTACCGAATGCAATTAGAATCCCTACAACCTATAGCGGTGCCTTAAGAAACTCGAGGAACGTCCTTTATTTACAACAATTACGTGGAGTTCTTTACGCAAAAGGATTCGTGGAGATCGGGCGCGTTGCGAGCCAAATACATACGTAATTCGTCGCACAGCTTCCCATTCTTACCCCATTTCTTTTTTTTTTTTATACTTTTGAGCAATAATTACACGTAGTCGCACGCTCGCCGGTGAAGCTCGACGCGCCCAAACATTTATTTATAAATAATGTATATATTTATATATTTATATTCGTATTGAATCCACGTTAAAACCCAACGTTCCGCGAGATGATTCTCCCATCCTGTAATAACGTCACTCCCGATGTCGATGAGCCTTGACGTTAGTCAAAATGTCCGTCCGTCCGTTCCTAAGGAAACGTTGGATTTTCACACAGCACTGGTAAAGTTCGTAACCCTTAACTAGTCTTAGCTCAGAAGATTTATAATCAATAAATAGACATCGACAACTAATTACAAACGCTTTCTCGACTCAGGTGCCGCGTCGAGGCACCCCGTCGAACTTTAACCGTATCTTTCGTGTATATTCGCCCGTTTCGTTTCGTTTCGTTTCGTTTCGTTTCGTTTCGTATGTGTGTGTGTGTGTGTGTGTGTGTATGCGTATGAGTAGGAATTTATATATTACGTGTTCGCGTGTGGATTCCCATAGTCGAGTCGATTCGACAGGTGTTCCGTCGTAAATCAAGCTGTCTTCACCCGTGTCACCCGCTTACAATAAATACAACGCTTTCCGACTAATCGATCCTCCGGTGTACGCGTACTGTAAGTGTCGTCTCCATTTCTCTCCCGATCGAATTCCGCTCGATCCGTATGGAGAACATTGTTAAACAAACTCTCACATTAATTTATTTTCACATTTCTTTATTTCCTCCTAATGCAAACTTTTCCACTACAAAAAGTCCTGGTCGATCACCAAAAGAGAACTGACTCAGGTGATCCGACACCTTGGGGGACAGTTCCCGGATTTATTCACAGAATCGCGAGGCGATTTGATAGCTTCGCGCGATTAGCTCGCGCGTCTCGCGATCGGGTTGGAAACGAGGTTCCGAATTTGGGGATGATCACGCGCAGTCCAAGGATGCCAAGGACGCGGGGCTGTGGGGTCCTCCGAGCATGAACGGTGGACTCATCGGCGGTCCGCCGCTTCCGGTGCTGTTCCCGTAGAGCTCAAGGTCGCCAAGGGAACCGCCGTCTACGCTCCCGTCGCATTTGTCCGACTTCCCCTCCTGTTTCAACACCATGCGCCGCCATTTTGCGCGGGCGTTCTGGAACCAAACCTGCGAACACAGAAACGAGACCGAACCACGGTTACGAGCGAACATACCTACGTACATCGTTGTTATACGTGTTTCAGCTGAAATCGTATAGGGAACGAAGCAAGAAAGGGTTGGAGAGGCCGTCGAGTGCCGAATACGATGAACATAATCCTACTTTAACCACGGTTTCGAGAGCAGTTCCACCGGAATTGTTATTATTATTATTATTATTAGTTCCAAGAATTCGTGGAAAATGAAGGAATTGAAGTATTTGTTCCCGTTTAGATATCTACTGAGAAATTATTCTATGTGTTAGCAGTAATATGCTAAAAATTGATATAAGTAACAAGGAGGTAGATCTTCGTCAAAGGAACTAATAAGAACCCTACGTAGACTGCAACGGCGAGAGTACATCTTGTCTCCTCAGCAAGAATTTCCCTTCGCTTTAACCCCTGTTCCAGATAGATAAAAGACGACCGTGAATGCAAGGCGTCGCCATTTTCAAGATAGTCTCCTCCCCCGCAGACTTCGAGGTCGTGCCACCCCTTCGTGGTCGAAGCCGTCGCGTCGCGTTTCTCCCTGTTCCGTGGCGAACGCCGACGCGTTCCCGTACGTGTATTATTGTTGGCGCGTGTGTGGCGAGCGCCTACGTGTACGCGCGTGTGTAGTCACTGGGATTCGAGTTCGGGTGCTCGTGGTACACGTACGCGTGCATGTACAGATACAGGGTACGAGGAGAGGAGAGAAGCCGTAGCCGGCGACGAACGCAGCCGCGGTGAACGAGCGAGTATTCGTGCGTTTCGCGATCAATATCAAGCAAGATGGCGACCCAAGAACCCTACGCCCGCACCGAATACAATAGGCCGGCTCTCTCGCCTCCTCCCCTGGCCCACCCTCAACGGCCTTTTCTCTTTCTCCAGATCTTCTGCCCCGGCAGCGGCCGCGGCGCCATCGAGTCACCGTGAGCGCCTCTTTGTCCGTTTGGATCCGGCCCGAGGACGCTTCACGGTTACACAAAGATATCGCTTGAACCGCGGGAGGGTTTAATTCACGCGACGTAAATTTGGGGTGACGAAAAAAATTCAAGTATCATTTTGTAGACGATTTTAAAAAAAGGTCAGATACAATGCCGAACGGTTCTACATTATCATTCTGAACCTATAAAACATCCAATGGTTCTAAGAAGAGCACCAAGGATCCATAAAGCATTCTTGGGCCGACACTCATGCTCGAACGAGTCCGATTAATTCCCTATAAAAACCCTGAGGAGCGACCGCGAAACAGCCGGAAACTATTTCCGTCGGTAATTACACGTTCGCGTCCGAAAGACCAGAAGCCGAGACCGAACTAATCTTTCCCCCGGTGGCAACGATTTGACCCGTGATGGTCGACAAAAAAGCAGGACAAAAGTTCAGATTTTATTTCGTACAAGATTTGCTAAGAGATTTTCATATGAATTTTGGTTTTATATTAATAACTCAGAGAATCAAACGGAAGAATGAAGGCAAGGGTGGGTACAAACGTGAACGTGAATCGTGATGTATATAATTCGTCGATCAGCGATCGATTTTCAAGGTTCGAATGAACGGCGGGTAGAAGCGTGTTCACGAAACGGACCCCTTGCCCCGTGTAATTTAACGGTAGTGGGTTAACGAGGGCAGAGAGGCGCTCGTTACGACAAAACTTGGCCGGGCCGGGGATTTTGAGTAGCGGCGGATTGACGGAGGGCCATAATTACGGGGAAAGGCCACAGAGGCTCGTCGACGGAAATATCACCGCGGACCATGCGGTGGTTCTTTTACCTCAACGCGCCGCCGGCAGCACGCACTAATTGGGAGAAGCGCGCGCGTACATCTCGAACGCGCTCGCGCTTCCCTCTCGGCCTCGCTCGGGCTCGGGTCGCGCGTGAATATTTTTATATAGGAGAGGACTCTGGCAGCCAGCGACGCGCTGCACGAAGAAGGAACGAGAAGGGGGAGGGGGGAAAAAAAAAGGAGGAAAAACGATCGAACCACCGGCTATCCATCTTCCGACTGCGACTTTTCTCTGCACCTTTTTTACCCGCCTCTGGAAACCTCCGCCTCTCTCCAAACCGCAGCCTTTCTTATTCCTTTTCGCCTCGCGTCTGCCCACCGATGGATATCTTGTTCCAGCGAACAACGAGTCTTCTCGTCGGGAAATTTTTTTGCCAGTTTGTTTCGTTCGAGAGAGCGTACAATTTTAGCATAAGCAGTTCTTTTGACTAAAATCATAGCTAAACAAGAAGCTACCGAAATCGTTCGATCAGAGGTTCCTAAGACATCGAGCGCGGACGAAACTTTCCCCGGAGAAAACTCCCATTGATTAATGAACGCGTGGAAGCCGGGAGAAAAACGAAGAAGACGTTTCCGGCGGTAGAGTAGACAGTCTTGAGAAAACAATCAGACTATTTATCTTCCAGACGGTGCCGACAAAAATGAATCGTCGTGCCCCAGCTACGAAGCCGTCGCGATCGAAACGCGAGATCTCCGAGAGACTGTTTCTCAGTGGGACGGTAGACGATTTTCCTCGGGTCCTCTCGCTTTTCGCGTACTAACAATCTCTTCTATCTTTAAACCTACCGCCGCGCCGCGTGTTCCACGTTTCGTGGGTTGCCGGCCGAAATAAACGTAACACGGTCGCATAAATTCCGAAGACACCGAGGATCGAACAACGCGAGAATAACGAAGGGAGCGGAGCGCAACGATACAATCTGTCCAAAACGACGCGCGCCCGAAAATGGTACCAGCGGGGGACGATTTTAGCCGGCCTATGAAGGGCGTCATGCGTCATTGACGCAGCAACACTAATTGGAGGAGGCCGGTGCGCGCGACGCGAATATTTTTCCCGCGAACCGACCCTCTAAATTTCCTTTTAATTGCGCATCGCGACGATTCCACGCCTACCCGGCCCCCTTTTTTCCCCTCGTCCCATCGGATGCGAATTCCGGCCGATTCGGCCAATTGAGTTTCACTAAAGATAGTTGGTCGATTTCGCGAAATTGCAGTTCTTTTAAACTGACGGGCTGTTGCGAATAATTTGAAACGAACAAGATCTTCCGCTATCGATCTTCGAATCTACGACTAGCTCGTCCGTCTGAACGAAACGATTACGCAACACGCGGGACGAAAAATCGTTTTGTAACTAATTTCCCGTGTACACGTTCGATCGTAACGAGTAGTACAAAGCTGTCGAACGGATATACTAGAGGAGCAATGATCTTACTTGCAATACTCTTTTTGGCAAGCCAGTTTTCTGTGAAAGTTGCTTGAGATCCTTCGCGTCCGGATTGTGATTGATCGCGAAGTAACTCTTCATCGTCCTTAACTGGTGATGCTTGAAACTCGTCCGCATTCGTTTTGTTCTGCTGTTGGAACCAGGTATACCGGGAGTCGCCGGTCCTCCTCTGCCGAAGGGCATGTCTATGTAGTCCGCGTTCAAATCTGCAAACATAAATCCCCGACGTCCGGATTATGCGTCTTAATTAAAACACCGGCGTCGTCGCGCGGCTATTTTTAAAAGTGTATCGGCTGCTAGAGCAATATCAGTTTGGGGGATCTTTTAGAGGACCTCTCTCAAACCTTCCCAAATTCATATCTACACCAGAATCGTTTTACAATTATTATATTAATTAATAGTCTTTTATAGAACAATCGGTGATTGGATTTAAGGAAGGCATTGATGAGAATATGATCTAACCTTTGACTGTCTCCGCTCATCTTCCGAAATTTTATCAAGAATCTAAACCCAATCGTGGGACGATAGCGACTTAATCGAATAAAGTTATCGGCGGTAACAATTGCTAGAGAGTTGCTCGGGAGTAGATACGAAGAACGGTTGCGTCGGAAGCAGCAACGCGGCTGGTCGCGACTCTAGCGCTGTTTGATGTGTATCACAGCTCATTAGCTCCTCGAGTGCAAACAAGAAGGGTGATAGCGTATGCGAAAGACCAGCGGATACACGAGCCAATTACAACTCTATGCAGCAAATAGTTTGCAGGCACGATACCTCATTCCGGTATACGGTCTATCTTTTCTCGAGGAGGCTTCGCGTCGCGTCGTCGGATAAAGCGACGACAGTCGTCCCCGGCTAAAGATGCCGGATCGATAAGATCGAGATCGATCTACCCCTATCACGTGGAAATCTGCGGAACCGTTCGCCCGTCGAGGATCAACGACGACGACTGTACCTTTTTCTGACTCGGATCGGTTTTGCTACCGCGCTCTTAGCCGCCGCTTCGGTGAACTGGATTTTACGGCACGAACTTTCAGATCTCGCGGAGATCTTGCAAGAATCTCTAATTACCGATGGAGGGCGATTATTAAAGACCGTGGGAGAATCGATACGAACGTCCAGACGCTGTTTCTAAAAATCACGTTTACAGTAAAATGAGAATGCCCACGGAATTGGAATCCTCTATATTAATAAAATGAATTGTATGCATCAAGCAGGGTCTCTCCGGACGTAAAAAGTAAAAAGGACGTGAGGAAAAGGTCCGGCGACCTTGCGAGCGAAGAGGCCCAATCGACCAAGCCCCTCCTATCAAATTATTTTATTTCCGACGATAAATTCTCGCGACTGGCCCCGTCCGACCGGCAAACAGAACAAATAATTCCCAGTCATCCGTGGGTCCTGCGTCGAGACGTCATCGTCCGCGACCCGAGAGATCTTTTTCACCGGGAACGGGCAGAAGGAAAAAGGAGGGAAGAAAACTGGTCGTCGGTGGTAGATGGTAGGTGGTAGGGAACGGCACACGGCCGGTGCGTGGTTCGTCCAGACTCGTCTCGATTCCCGAGTGGCTAGTTGTTCCCACGGTCGGTCAACAATCGAAATTAAGTTTTCTCGAGAGAAGAGAAGCTGCCGCGGCACGAAGCGCTGCCCACGCGCCCGCGACGCGTATACAAGCTTTGTTCGGGATCGGATTCGTGAATTTATGTCGCGGCGACAAATTTTATCAGGGTTCGGTGGCAAACACCTCACGCCCACGCGCGCTCGTAAATCACCGACGAGCGCACCACGTTCCGCTTCGCCCCGTTCAGCCCTGCCCTGTTCTGCCCTGTTCTGTTCTGTTCTGTTCTGTTCCGTGCGCGTACGCGCGATCTCTGCATGGTACACCGAAACGACCCAGGACTCGCCGAGATCGTGTCGAGAATTTTCGTGCACGATCGCGATACCGTCGACAATGAAAATCTCTCGGGTACAGGTACCCGCGGACTGGTCGTGGCAGAGCGAAAGGTTAGATAAGACGAGAGCTTCGCTTCCAGGTTCGCTCGAACGAGGTAAAGTGAACTTGTTACGTGAACAGTCTGTGCCGCGATATAATTAGACGGTTCGCTGGTAGTATTGAAACTTAATTAGACGCTTGTCTGCAGGAAATCTGATTTTTTTTTTTTGATATCGGTTCATTAGTTTTAAGAAGCGAGAAATCTCCCTGACACAAAGGACTCTACTAAGTTCAATTGAAACGTAACGTTATTAATTTTTTATGACGCGTGAGTCAACGACACTTCAGCTTCGACACTGTCTATCGTAGTTTCATAGCAAATCACAGTTAAGCAAACGTTTGATCGTTTCACGGTCCAAAAAATCGTACAGCGTCGTCTTATGCTTTCTGATCAAGAATTATGATTACTGCGTGATTCCAATGTGCATTGCGTGTTATCGCAAATTTACATGTCTCGCCCATACGATTTATCTCTCCTCCTTTAATTAAATTTTGTACATTCTACGTCCGTGAATGTCGAAATGTTAATCCGCGCGTGAAGCTATTCTATCTTTCTGGAATAATTTTTGAATTTCTGGTTGGGACAATAAGCTGGCTTTTTATAAGCTCCGGCACATGGTGCAATCGCGAAAGCCATGAATCATTTCCGAGCCGGCCGATGCTCGCGTGCGAAACGAAATAATATTCGCGGTGAAACGAACGGAATTGAATTTTTGACAAAGGAGACCCGGTAGGATAAATTTAATGAACGAATTTTTCCTTCATCCTTTTCATTTCGTCAATAGAAGGCGTGATATATATATATAAAAAAAAATATTCCTCACTGACCTATGTTGCCGGTCATAGCCTCGAGGTCCTTGGGCTTCCTCTTCCTCGGCCTTCCTTTCTGTCTCGGCGGCGGAACAACGGCGGCGCCATTGAAGTACGGTACTTTGGGTGGCGAACCGGCGTCGGGAACCGACGGAGTCGACGGCTGAAGCGGTACCGGGCTCACGTGACTGTGGGGATGCTGGGGGTGCATCGAGTGGTGCGGGTGCGGCGGGTGCGAGGGATGATGGTGGTGATGGTGAAGGAATTCCGGCGAGGGGAACGGCTGGCCGGGATAGTGTGGACCTGGCGGGTAAACAGGGACCGGGGGACTTTGCGACGGGTGCAGTTCCGCGCCCATCTCGTAGTGCAGTCGACAGAGCACCGCGCCGTCCCTCATCCCGAAGTGATCGCCCTTCGTCAACGGAACCGCGCAAGCAGCGCACGAGAAACAGCGGACGTGGAACACCAAGTCCCGGGCTCGCATTACTAGTTCCGAGGCGAGTATCGCCGCTTGACATCGGGCGCACCGCTTCATACTACCGAACATCCTGAAACATATTATTCAACGTTGTAAATTATCTTAGAAGAAGACACTTAGATTATGTGTAACCTGATTATACTCCAGAGTTGTTTCGAGATTTTTCAATAGACCGTGCTACTGTTCATTAAGGGGGCGCCAATTAATGAGCTGAAGAAATGAAACGACGTTCGTCGACACTGCGTACGAGCGGATCGGAGAAACGAACCGGCATGCCGGCCACGACAAACAAAAATAACCAAGAAATTATCGTAACTGTGGGGATGCAGATGCAGGCGGCGCACATTTTTTCATTCAGCTTAAACGATACAAACACACGTCCGCGTGGTGGACGTTTCCCATCGGCCGGAGATATCTGCCGCACCGCGCCTGTGTTCTCCCGATATGTGTAGGATTCCGTTAAATCGAGAAAAAGAAGGCAACAGGCCGAGGCCGATAAACAGCCACCGACAGAGAAAGGTGGAACGGAGACGGTTTACAGGCCTGAGACACGTAGAAACTCGGTGATATCGCGAAGGCGAAAGGAAAGAGGGGGGGCGGGAACACGTAACGACGACGGGACGCGAAGGTGGAACCCGCGGCTGGACCGAAAGGGCGGAAAAGGGATGGAATATACCGATGGCAACGGGCATCGTGACATCGCTACTGCATTAGCGGCACCCTGCAGTCTCCATTACCGAAGCCGGTCGACTATCTACCCGACATCCACCACGGCTACCTACCTACCTACCTACCTAACCGCGGTCTCCATCTCTCGCTCTCCGCCTGCTCCCCGAAATATATTACCTCCCCCTCGCAGCTGTATTAAACAACCTAGATAGAGACATGCCCGATCTTATAACCCTGATGCTGCTTCGCGCGTCCTCCCTACCCCGACTCTTTCTATCTCACCTAAACTTGCATCTACTATTAGTATATACGTGCAGACATTTTTTGTATTGCAATAAAATACACAAGTAAATCAGACCACATTTGAAACACTTACATTATTTCTTGTATACTTTCAATTTAGTCAGAAGCGAGGAATATGTTGTTGATCACGCGATCCAAACGAACTTGAGGAGGAAGTCCGTTCGAAGGGGAAACTATTTTCCTAACTGTTATTTAAATCGTGTCAACGGGAGGGAACGATTTTTTCAGAGATCGTCCGATAGGTATCGACTGTGAATGAGGAAATGCGGGGAAAACAAAAGGAGGATGTGGCCACGCGAAATCGCGCAACGGACCGCGGAGCAATGGAATCTCCCGGCAATTGGAAAACGAGAAAATACAGAATAACGATCAGATACCGCGAAACCAGGAAAACCGATGCCGTACCATGCGTATAACGAGTTTCGTTGTTTCGCGATGGAAAAATAGCGACGTGGTATCCCGAAGTCCTGAAATTGGAATATATTCAATACCGCATATTCGAGTAAAATAAACCAGGAGTATCAATTATATTTATTCATCGCAACTGAATTTCATTTTATTCTAGCGGAAAGTGCATTATGATCGAGCCGTGCAGTTGCGAACTTCCTATTCCATCGAACGGAATTTCTTTTTGCAATACGCGATATGAAATAATATCTTCTATCGAATTGGACACATTAAACATGGAACTATCATATGACTAATCCTCTTCTATTTCACCGAACAGGTTATTCGAATCGAGTTAGAAAAATATTTCGTCTCCAATAAACCCCGACAAGTAGATCTCGATTTGGAGTCCCCATTCAGGCGTCGACGAGAGTTAGCGTCAAGCCGTGTCAACACCTCTTCAAAAGGGACACAGGGCGAAACAACCTGAATGCTACTGCAGAGTAGCCAGTCATTCAGCGCCCCGTCCTACTTACATCTCGTGTCGTCTACGACGAGCGACGACGAATAGCGTGGCAAAGATTCCTCGAGAGTCGACGGTATTTCGAATGTATGGGTCCCCGTGAGTAAAACCTAAACCTAATCTAATGGATTAGGCATGGCCTGTCGAGAGGGTCTCTTGACTCGGGACACATTGTTATCGTTTGCTGATCCTATTGACAGCCCCGATCCCGGGACAATAGCCGCGGTGGTCTGGTTTGCGCCCAGCGGGGTAACTGCACCGTATTTTTCGTCTAATCAGATCCGCTCGAGCGTGTTGGGTAATCGACTGACTGACCCTCTTTCGAATTTATAACAACAGCGGTCTCCCGTCTTCGACCGCATAGGTGTTCTTCCTGCTTAAGCTTGGTTAAGACGTTTGCCAGGGGAACTTTTGTTAACAACTCCTTCCTTTGTACTTGCAGTTTCGTCCGCTTGCCAATTCACGATTTTATTAGTATTCCAAGAACTCTCTCTCTCTCTCTCTCTCTCTCTCTCTCTCTCTCTCTCTCTATTTCATTTCTTTACTGTTTTTTTTATGAAACATAAAACAGTTGCTTTTTTCAATATGGAGCCGGAGTACAAAAGAGAACGAGCTACATGCCTCGTTAACCCATCACCTTCTCACCGCCACAATCCCGTAGCATGCGATCCCAAACACCTCGCAAAGCGACGGAACCCCGCGAGAGGTATTCAGGTTCGCAGCACGGTAAGGAAAAATTCTTCACGTGAGGGGTTTCGGCAATTCCTTGGCTCTGTTCGAGCGTGTCTTCGGTCTTCGCCTCCCCACGATAGCTGTCCCGCCGGATGGATGAATGAACGGAGGCCTCGAACGACCGGGAATAACCTCATTCACTCTCCCGTTTCCTCCTCGTTCCGGTTTCACGGTGGGGGAACGCCCGCAGAGTTTTACAAGATGCGCCATATGCGATACATTATTATATCATTGTATATTGTACATGAGCGCCATGCCGCGGTGTTCTAAGCACCGGCACCGCGCCATAGCGGGTAGCGCCTCGCTTCCTAAACGGACCGTGCACCCCGGGTCTCCCGCTACAAAGACTCGGAAATCTTTTCGCGCGCTCCTGGACCGCTCGCCGTGCGTTCGCACACTCGCCTCGTGGCCCACGTGGATTTCCTTTACAGCCTCTTTTTCTTTCCTCGCTTTCTTCGGCTTCCAACCGATGCGACGCGAGATACACGAGTCTACACGTACGTATGTACTTATTTCTCGCCTGCTGACTCGCCGCGGCTCTCGTCTTCATTTATGCGTCGCTGTCCTTGTAACACGAAATTCTCCGATTATCAAAAATACCCGCGCGACGAAATTCCAAATGCTCGAGCTATCTTGCTTCAGCGGCATTCGAGCAATTTCACATTCCAGCAATTTCTCCCTAATGTACCCGGGGGAACCTTTAGCCGGGCAGCACTTCCTAAATTCGCGTCGTCGTTAAGGGTCCGGTTTGTACAAATCGGCGCGCGGTCAGCACGCGAGCCGATCGCGAAATTAATTAACTCGAGCCGAGGAGGGAAGGCGCGTGAAATTTTTCTGAGGACAGGCATCGCGTGGATATTGCGCGCGTGTCGTGTTCCCGCGGCATTAGTCAGCCCGCGTCCGAAAGGGTCCAGTCCGCTTCTATTCGTTCGGTACGCATAGTCGTATATTAAAGCGGAGAGGGCCGCTGACAAGTCGCGCCGGGATTAAGCGAACCGGCCGGCCTCGCGATGCGATGCTGTAAATTATTATTTCCACGATAAAGGCTTGTCTCCTACCCTCGGACTTGAGATACCGAGCGTAATTAATGCCTCAACGCGGTAACAGAATCTAATCGGAGGATTCGACGATCGCGGCTACCGTCCACCCTCGATACGTGACTGGATTGTTCAACGAGAAAATGGACCGAGGGTGCAACCAACCGTGGAACGTAATAAATATGTTCACAATTTTTTTACGCGTACTCAGTTTTCGACGTGAAAGACACCGTTTGGAGTGAAGGAACTCTTATCTGCCACAGCTGTAAAGACAATAGTAGGGTTGAAGTAACAGGTCTTGTCCGTTACACTCGTTCATTCTAAAGGCACGACTCAGATAAAGAAAGGAGAACATTCTTCGAACGAAGAAACAGAGAACAATGTTGAGGTTGCATATGGAAACGAGAGTCCACTGTAACAGCGAAACACGCAACGTTTCGAAGAAAACTGTTAGGATTTCCAGGCAGAATTCCCATCGCCTTTTATCGGAAGGCGAATAGAACGTCAGAAGAGGATTTTCTGAACGGATAACCGTGTCGAGATGGCGAGGATCCCTCATCGCATTGGACATAAACATGTCATATCCGCGGTTATCAACGGCAATAACATTGCAACGCGAACAAGTTGGCTTTCGTATCGGCGCTTCCGATCGGGCGAGCTCCCCGCGGTGCCGTCGGCCAGCGAACTAACTAACAAAGAAACCAAAAAGGGAAACGTCTCCGGAGCTCGCGCACCGTGAAAAACTCGCGGCTGATGTATCGATAAAATAGCGTTGGCAACGTTAATCAAGCACCCACGGGGGCCCGCTGGAACAATCGTTGAGAAAACAGGAGTGCTCGCGTCTCCGAGACGCGTTGCGCAACGCATGCAGACAATCTTTGGACATCATCTATAATAATAATACCAGTGCAATTGTGTCGCTTCGGTTAAAATTGCAATACGTATCTAGAAGGAACCGGCTGATCACTGATGGAGATTTTGTTCCGGATCGTCGTCTCGGCCTCTCGCGATTGCCCTTTTACTGGAAACGTCTAATGAACGCGAATCGTGAATCGATCCCGGCTTCTAATTGTGAGGACACAAGTGGAACAAGAACGAATTACTGATCCGACTGAAAATGGTTGCTGGCGACCATTTAAGACCGATGGGGACAATTTATGTCCTCGGTTTCGTTTCGCTTTAGATACATATTAGGTTGTGCTTAATTTTGTTACGGGATTGAGAATCCAACCTTAGTTCCCCACGTGTCCATCCTGTAGAATAGATCCATCAGAATAAATTTAATGTAGGAAGTTGTAAATTATTCCTAAGAGTCTTACTCATTACTTTAACGTTCTTCTATAAGTTTTTTTCTGAATAAGAAAACGAAGGACATTGCAAGAATCGAGACTAAGGAAATATAAATTTGAGGGAAAATAGACTGTGATCAATATGACACCTAGGAAATTTACCTACCCAGAGGGTCGTAGTTACTTAGCTCATCTCGTTGTACCGCAATAAATACCTACGATTACAATGCTGCCCGGCTGTACTACAGCCACGCCTCCAAGCGAGTTCCTATAGGTGGCTCGACAATTTATGGTCAGGACGACTATAGCACTTTCAGTCAACTTTAAAAAGAGAGGAATAACTTCACAGAGAAATTTCTATTTTCGTAAATTTTTGTCCCACGAAAGAATATCGTGCCCTGAAACTGATTTCTATAAGCTTTGTACAATTTTCTATTCTTTTGTCAAATCACTGCTCCCGTTTAAGGATGTATTGGCTATACAGTCAATCCCAAAAGTTTATGCACTTTAGAAACGCATTTTTTAAAAAGAAATCAGACGTCGGAAGAACATTGCTAATAATAAACA